>NW_008687232.1:12290-28502 GCF_000695815.1 Acanthisitta chloris | reverse complement strand
ATATATATATTCTGCATCAGATGGCAACAAGTCAGTGTAGTGGTATCAAAAACTTCATTGCTTTACACGTAATTTGACTGTGAATATTGGAGCTAATTCCATTGATTATAATACAGTTAAACAGATTAAGCAAAATCAATTGAAAAGAATAATATATTACTGTATTTAAATACTCTGATTTACTGGTTTCCTTTAATGTTCCCAAGACTAAGGAGGTGATTTTCAATGGAAATTGAAAGTCAGATTTGATACAGGTCTGCATTTTCCTCCATATAATCACTGAGCAGCAAAACACCCCTGGAGGTCTTGAAAAGTATATAACTATATATCGCTTACTTTAAATATGCTGACTACTTTCAGTAAATTGAAGGAAAAGCAAAACTTAATGTTCTTTTCATCTTTCTTCTCTTGGCACTTCACTTCTTCGTGTAAATAAAGAATGCTAACTATGTCTTGTTGCTGTCCTTGACTAATCCTCATACACTTTCTCATCATGTTGGATTGCAAAATAAGTCACATGGAGGTTCTGGCATTTTTAATGCATGGACAAATAGTTAAACATTTTAAGAATTGCATGAATTTTAGCTGTGTTAAACTATGTTCTAGGTGCTTCTGGATTTCATGACCATGTTTATAATAAGTTCAGTAGTGAATATCTATGAAATGAAAAATAAAGCTGAAAGAAGCATACACTTTCTGTTAATGTTGAAAAATTAAATTTCAGTTGATATTCAGGATAAGTGAAATGGCAGTCTATATTCTCCTATTGTAACTTGGTACAAATTTTTTTGCCAAGAGCCAGAAATTAAATGTTTTACGTATGATGAGGAAAATCTGAAGCAAAATAGTGCTACTAAACCTGAAAACTAGAAATATGTTTATGTTAAAACATAAAAAATTAAATTACTAAGTGAGGCAATAGTAAATAAGTAGTCTTTTGAGTTTAGGGAATAATTGCTGCTCTTAGTATGGAAAACAATTTTGAATTACAAGTGCAGAATTTTTGTCCTCTTATCAGCTCCTTATGTTGATTCCTTTCTCTTTTTTTATAAATATACTCTTCTTTATAATCAATCTTCTATGCTGAAAAAAAATATTTTCTGAAACTTTGCCTTAGAATTTTTCACAACAGTATCCTCATATATTTCCACCACAAAACAGATGTGATACATATAATCAAAATACAGAATTCAATCTCATCAGGTTCTGTTCTCAAATATTGACCTATGTATTTGGTATTTTTATATATACTTAAAGATCATCTTGATGACTAAGGTTGCCTGTTGTGACTTCATGCCATTCAATAAAAGAAACATCAAAATACACTATATATGGCGAAGACTTAAAATAATACAAAGTGAAGAAATACAGAAATATGCCAAAAATTCAGAACACTGGATTAAGTAGTATATTGGTGTATCTGTTATGCAAATGATATGTAAGGGAAGGATGTAATGTTTCCACCTAATTTTATGAAGGCTTCCAAATACTTACTTCAGGCTTTCCCAAGCTCCTCAAAAGCTTCCTTCTCTCTGCTTCAACTATTTCTTTGAACTCTCTGATACTTCCTAGCACATCAGCCATTTCAGTGGAAAACCTTATCTCATACAGTTTTCCCATTTAGTTTTCTGTTGTCAGACAGTAAAGAAATACAGCAAGTGGTGCAATGAGGTGAATTATGTTTTCCTCTTTTTCCTTTACCTTTATACAGAGATATAAGCAAAAATGTCATGAAAAACAATACTAAAGGAAGTAGAAAAAATGCCACTGTGGAAATGGAAGAATATACTGTTAAGAGTTCTTTATTTTTTCTTCTTTTTTAAAGTTAAATAACTTCAATATATAACACTGGTAAGTTTTTGTGAATCTAGGCAACTGAAATTACTTGTCACACTTCAGTACATGTCCTTTGATCAGAAAGATTTGCTGTTATAAAGTACTGCAGAGAGAGCAGTAGATATATTTTATAAGAAAAAAAGGTGTGTCTTTTCTTGTGACGAATAAACCATTTAGCACTATGCTAGACACGCACTTTATATCAGGATGAAAATTCAATGTATATTAAAATTCTCTTGTTTGTTTCTCCTTTCTGTTTCCCTTAATTGCAGTACAGCATGTCTGCTAAAGTAGCAAACCTATGTCCACAGAGACAAAGTTGTGATTGAAACTTTGCTAAATCATTCAGTTAGAGTTAGCTAAGCAACACTTCCAGTACCTTGCTAAACCTTGCTAAAGATCTTGGAAAAAGTTTTTCAAGTTGGTAGTATGGTTGAAATTGCAGGGATAGTTATATGCTTGGAACTAGGTATATGCTTTCAGAGTTTGCTCAAGTGGCACATCTCAATTTTTATATCTTTATTCCTGCAGCCTCATCTCTTTTTGTATTTCAGTCATTTTTTGGACTCATCTTTTAAATTAAATCATGCGTCTTCAATCACACTAGCTGGCTAATTATCTATCTGCAGCTTATGTTTCTAAGTATTTTGACAGCCAAAAATAATTGTGTGTATTTCATAAATTTATCACTGCTTTTCAGCAGCATAAGTGCATTTCAATTAGCTTTCTATGGAAATGCTAAATTGAAAATCCTTGTCAAAATAAAGGGAGTATTCTATCATTTCAGCTCATTCTAAGGTGATAATTTCCTCAATTTGACTTAATATACATGTAAACCCAAGTGTATTTGCATATAAAATGCCACAGGGCCTAGAGGCCCTAGTACAAATGCTTCACTGTTTTTATCTTCTGGTAGCACAGAGCTTCCACATACCAAACTATATTGGCAGCCTTAGAGTTCAGTGTGTGTTGTACAAGGGAGAAGGCTGGATTTCCTTTGTGGATAAACACTGAAAAAAGGGGGTTGGATTTTGTCTGTGCACTCAGCACTACTGCCCAGTTGTTGACACTGCATATCCTGGGATAAGCAACAGCAGCATGTCATTGACACTGCAGATGGCTTCCATTTAAATCCTTTCATTTGTATTTTATTAGAATGGTACTAAAAATGGGAGAGTGGTTTAGTTTTAGGAGCATTAGTGCCTGGATTCTTCAGCCACAGAACTGATACTAACTTTAATGGGAATGGTAAATCCCTTGTGCTTTGTTACAAATATTCTTTAGTGATTTCCAGTGACTGCTCCTCATGCTTAACATCCATTCACTCTGTTTATTTTCAGATTAGTGTGGTTTGGGGTCTGACATTGATATACAGACAGTGAACACACTCTACAAACAGAGAACATGCTCTGCTTCATCAGAGCTTTGTGGTGAATGCCAACTGGGCTCTCAGGGCTGGCCAAGTTGTGTCAGATGTACAATGCTGTTCAGTGCATCCCTTGTCTGACGACACGCAAGGGACAGACTTTGACAGGTTTTGGAAGGGCAGGTCACTTGGCTGCTGCCATAAACAAGTCATGAGGTCATGGAGGGGAAGGGAAAGATTGGATTGAAAATGTGAGTGAGGAATACTAAGCCCTTAGTGCTATGCTGATAGGAGCAGTGTCTACAGAAATATTTCAGCTGATTATATGCAGCAGACATCTGGATTCTGTTTTTAGCACAAAGATGCATTTCTTGTATGACCTTGAGAAAGATATCTCATAAAATTTTTGCCATATTCAAGCTGACTGTAAAACGTCCAACTCATTCAGAGTGCTGCTATGAATAAGGAGTTCTGCAGCCTTGGTTAGCTCATGTGTGGTATAGACATAATTCCAGTGGGCAAGACAGAGTTAGTATGGCACTAATGTAACATTATAAATGTTGACAAATATAATAACTTTAGCTGGTGAACAGAAGCTCAGAGTGACTGTAATGTTTTTGTGCACTTCATAATAGCTGACATTTCTCCAATAATGTTTTCTCAATAGCCCCTGTATGAATCTGTTGTTACTACATTAAAATAATTGCTCATAGCTGAGCCCTTTTGGCATGTGGAATAATGAAATCTGCATGTAAAATGCATGCTAATTAAATACCATTTTTTACCTGTAAGGTTTGCAGAATGGCATTTCCATAGTGGAGAACCTCATGTTTTTGCAATCACAAATTATTATCTCTACAACTCCAGAGGGAGAACAAGGTGGCTGCAAAAGCACACAGATCTTCATGGCAAAAAAGGTCCTAACTAGCCAGACTGCACAAAATTCTTGTTAGAGAGCAAGGAGGGAAACACCACTAATGGAGAGAAATTTTAAAGGGACAGATAATGTTAAAATAAATGGCTGAACTTGATGGTGTCAGTGAAATCACTGGCCAGGCCTCAAACACAACGATGAAAAAGACCAGTAGCTGCCTCACAGCACACCCATGGAGGGCCCTGGAGGTGTGTCCCTGAAGTCAGGGTTCCAGGTTTCCTTGTAGTTCATGCCAGTTCAGGGAGTATACAAAAGAAGGTGTGCCTTGGTGTGTTAGGGTAGGTAGATATGCATGAGGTGTAAAGTTGAGTAGTGTCTTTTAGAATTGCAAAAGTAATAGTATATTTTGCTTACTTTTCTTTGGAAAGAAGTCAAAGCAGCAAACACAGTAATCTGTATCAGATTTCCCTGCTGAAAGCAGCCCTGTAGTCTGCTTGTCTGCTTTTCTGAATAAAGCTCCTAATATGTTTTCTCTTTTTCTCTGCTTTGAAAAATTCATTCATTCGGTGAAAACCTGCTGGAGAAAGCAAGCTGTCATACAGTCAGAGCTGCTCAGCCAGATAGTGATTTCTATTAGATACAACAGTGTTAGCTCAAGAATAAAAGAGCACAATCTCCTGATCTGAGCAAGATATTAATAGAAATATATGCAGCCATCAATCAAATTTTGAATCCATGAAAATCAAACCATGAGAAAATTTGTGTCTAAATCTTAATCCAGAGTTGGGGATTTGATTCTATTTCTGTTTCCAAAACATTATTGCTGACCTTTTTGACAGTGGCAGTGAGTCTATCTTCTTCTGCTTCTATGAAACCTGCTGAGTTTTTCAATAAGCATCGTCTGAAAAACAACAAACCAGCTACAAAATCACCTAATTGAACAATTACTTTTCCTTCTTAAACATCAAGTATTTGATACTTAGCAATAACTAATCAGTCTTTTCTTTTTTCAGCTGTTCCCACAAATAACCACATATCATGTTCTTATAAAAAATAGAAGCATCCTAGAATTAAGTAAGCAGCAAATATTAAACAAAAAAATGGGAATATCATCCTACCCATTAGACAGAACATCTGTGCACAGTTTCTTTGGAAGGTCAAATGCTGAGTTAAATACTGTGAAGGACTGCTTCTATCATGCTAGCTAGTCACATGTGCATCTAAACAAGCAGGAATAATCAAATCTCATACTTTGTTAACAAGTAGATTGCATATGAAGATTAGGAAAAATTTTATAGGGGAAATATTTCAGTTTGCTGTACCGGGTTCTAAATTAACCAACATAGGCAAACAATATGAAATTCAGTAAACCTGTTTTCAGCTTTAGCAGTTCACAGTCAATAGCTTGGTTTGTCTTAATATTTGTTTAAAATCACCAGCTATGCATTATTACTTCTACATACACAGAAGGAAATACTTTGCTTTAATTTAAAGATTGCGTATTTCTTTCAGTCTCTCGGCAAACCTCTGCTTGGACATCAAACTGAGTAAGAGGTGTAGAGGTATGTGCAACGAGGTTGTGTTCTCTGACACGTTTGCTGAAATTTACTGAGGTGAAGCATTAAAGGCACTTGATGAAGCATTGATACCTGCTAAGCTAGTGTGGGAAGACATCAGTTACTGCAAATCTCAGCCGACATGTTGTGGGGGGCAGCAGTGTCACAGGGACAGGTCACAGTGTTCTGTACGGACCATGAAAGTGCACATCGAGGCTGGATGGAGCACACATGGGAGAGTACACTTCTTCTTTGTGGGGAAGAACTGACTGTCCACTGCAAGAGGAATCTCCTTTGCAGAACTGCAGCTACAAAATACACCAGCCTCCACAGGTTTGAAGAGCAGGCTAAACTCTAATGAAGTCTGAGATATTTTTATTTGTGGTAGGATTTTTTTGTTGGGTTTTGGGGTCTGGGGTCTTTTGTTTTGAGTTTTTGGGATTTCTTTTTGTTTGGTTGTTTGATTATTTTTTTTTACTATTTCTTCAATTGCATCTGTAGCTTTGAATATTTACTTGGACTTCCAGGGAAAAGAGTATGGGATGTCTTTTTCTTTTCTTTTTTTTTCTTAAACTGACACTTATATCCTAAAAATGACCTACTGAAAATGAAATAAAGACATGGAGATGGAGGAAAACTCTTTTCCTACTTATCTCAGTCATGATGATTTTCAACCCATCTTGTGCTTTTGTTATCATAGAGCAGTTGGAACCTTAGTTTACTGAATCTTTAAAAAGAAGAGAGGTTTAAATGCATGATTCATGATTATTATGGTGATAATCACTGCATTTAAGAGACACCTGTGCATTATTCAGTCAGAAATGTTAGCTCCAGAAGACTATCCATCTATATTCTCAAATAATTTCATCAACCAATATGAAGTGTGTGATGTGTGGATCTCTGTGCCTAAAGAGGGAAAAAGGGCAATGAGATATTTTAAGGCTTTTGTGAGAACACATCTCCCAGGCATCTTTCTGCAGTTACTGCTATAGGAAGTCTACAAATCTTAATGCTGGGAAAATGATCTGAACCAACCAGACATTCTCTATTCAGATGGTTACCACTTTCTTGTTTGCAGTCTATCAGTGTGAGATCCTGTTGATGACATTATAAAACTTAAAATGACAGCTTCATCTTCAAGAAATTGAATTATGATATGCTAGGATACAAGACTTTGACTTCTATGAGACCTGTGTACTGTTTAATAAATTAAATACTAGCCATATATTATTATTTAAAATATAATAGAACATAATTTATGAAAATGTGTATCATGTCATTATTAATGAAATATGTACATTTGTCTGTATATATGCATCCACCTATCTATGCAATTCCACATCTAACAAAAGCATGTGATTGGTGTAATTAACACTTGTTCTTGCTGCAGTTGAAGTCAGTGATTTGCTTACTTATCTTCCTATGATTCTTCCATCTATTGCCCATCCAACAGCGTATTTCAATACTGTTTGAATCTCTTACTAATTTCAGTTTTATCTGCTTGACTTTGGCTGCTTGTTCCAGTGTATTATATTTTCAATGACAGTTAAATGACTCTTTTCTCATGCAGTGTAATATGAGGGATGATGATTTGGCAGTTAAACAGTACACTGAGATATGTGGCAGTCTTGATGAAAGTTTTAGTATGATTTGTGCTATAAGGTAAAACCCACCCTAATTACGTATCCAAAAGCCATGGAAAATACAATGTGAATGCTTAGATATAGAGGTTTGGAGCTTTCAACCTTATTTTTTCCCCAAAGGTATAAATATCTAGGTGTTCCCTTTTATTTCTATATTTATTTAGCTCCTGTAAAGTACAGTTGAATTTTTCCCCATGGGAAATAGGAGATAGTAGTGCATACATGACTTTAAAAAAGTTGTTACTTTATATGTTCATTAAAGCATAAAATTAAAGCTACAAAGAATAGCTTATCAAGGACCACGCTGCTCAGCTTAAGGACAGCACTCTTAAATCTTTCCAAAACTCTCTTTAAAGGCTCACATCTCATTTCAGCTTTACCCATACTGCTACCTGAATTAATTTCCTACACAGATCAGCTTTGTCAAACTGTCCCCTGCTTCTAAATCAAATCACAGATATTTTGTATTTAAGAGCTGCAGAACTGTAATATTTCTTAATTGGGTCAGAATATCTCTTAATCCAACAAGCAGCCTTTAAAGACCACTAAACAGCCTGTGTCCCACTATTGCTCTTTAAAGACTAAATTAAATAGAGGTGGTTGCTGCCATTTTGAGATGTCATCAAGAAATTAGCAACTACCAAAATTTCAGAACAATCATTCATTGTGAACTTTATATTTCCATTTAGAAGTTACAAAAAATGTCCAGGATCTTAATCAATATTACTTGTGTTTCTAACTTTCTGATTGCTTTCTCAACCTCATTGCTTATTGTGATTTTTCCTCTGTGGTTCAAATGTAGGTGCTAATTTTCTTTATAGCTCATTGTAATTAAAAACATAGGTATCCTAATGCAAATTATGATTTCTAAGCAAAGAATGGCTCCATCAAAAATATAGTTCAAAATATACATGTATTCAAAAAAAAGTACGTGTCTCTGCCGATGGCGGGTGAGAGACTGGGACTAGATGATCCTTAAGGTCCATTCTATGATTCTCTGAAAATAGAGTAAAAAAAGACCCACAAAATATCACCATAAATCTGACTTTCAATATGGATATTCAGATCTAGGGAGCAAGGATTTCTTAAAGATACATTTCAGGTGTTCTTGTCACCTTTAAGAATTAGTGTAATTACAAAGAACAGCAAGTATAAATTAAAGGATGTCCTCTTTGACAGTAATCTCCAGAAGTTACTTTTCTTTTAAGGCTAACCGATAGTAAAAAAGTAATTAACTTTAACAACTGGACATTTAATTATTTTTTTGGAACATCAATAATTTGCTAATATCTAATGATTTTCAAAATGTGTACCAGACAGTTCAGAATCATATTTCCAGACAGTGAACTTTTTCTACCATCCTGTCAAACATCTACCCATATTATAGTATATCACCTTTTTCCAATTTTTCTTTTCCAGTTTAAATTTGCTAACCTTTCTTTGATTCTCTTGGACTTAAACCAACACACATAACACTTAAGGTGACCAGTCCTTCTCTATCCACCAATGCAAACCATCATATTTCTAAGATGACAAAAAGCATTCTGAGAAATGAAGTGCATAAGCACAGCAATACTGCTATTGGTAATGTCCAATAAAGTTACAGATTGTTTCTTATGAGGACTCATGATGGAGAGACTGAAAAAAAAATACAATTGTAGGAGGCCAAAGAATCTTTTGTATAGTAAAGATTTTGACAGAAGAAGATTAAATTTTAGAAGTGATTTAAATTTTATCACAGGCAAAAATGGGATTGTAAATCAATTTGCAATCTATTGACTCAGTGCTGCTGCCTTGCAGCTTTGGGGCTCCGGGGCAAGGCAGTGCCAGCATAGGGAGGTAAAAGGTAGGCAATGAGGTACATTGGAAAATTCAAATGATTCCTGTATTGTTAAATTATCCAATCCTGAAACTGCTCTACAGGTTGAGTGATGAGCTCTTAGGCTGATTTCAGCTAAATTGTTGAGATTACAAGCTCAATGCTTTTTCTTTTCTGATAGCTTCATTTAAGTAAACCTCTCTTTATTCAAGTATTTTAAATAGGAACTCAGTAAGTTTGAAGCTGTTCCATTTCCTTCAAATCCAGCTCTTCTACCTTTTGGTTCCTTATCCCACCTTTAATTCCACATAAACACTCAGCTTCAAGACTGCCTGGCTGTACTTTGCCAGGCACGAGCACCAGTGCAGAAAGGAGCATATCCTGTATACCTCTGTGCTCTGTTGACCTCAGCCATTACAGGGATATAGTACACATTAGTTGTCACATTATAAAGCTGAGCCAAAAAATGGTTAGATAAAACAAAACATACAACTTGCTTAGATCAGTAGCACCATCTGTAATCCTGCCACTGCCAGTTCTAGGAAGCATTATTATAATTTGTGTGATAACAGCAATGTAGGATGCAATTAAAGCAGTACATCTGCAACACCATTATTTTAATTGTTATGCCATTAACAGTAAATGTTGTATAGCATGCACAGGTGGGAAGGTGAATGAGGAATAATTTTTGCTCAAGACTGTCACAGAGCAGTAAGTGTGTTGGTATATTAAATTCGTATGATGATCATAGTCAGCTATAGAGAGAGACTATTTACAAGAGCATGTAATGACACAACAAGGGAGAATGGCTTCAGGCTGAAAGAGAGTAGGTTTCGATTAGATATTGGGAAAAAATTATTTACTCAGAGGGTGGTGAAGCACTGGAACTGGTTGTCCAAAGACATTGCGGATGTCCCATGTCTGGAAGTGCTCAAGGCCAGGTTGATTGGAGCTCCAAGCAATCAGATCTAGTGGAAGGTGTCCCTGCTCATGTATCTGATCCTTAAAGGCCCTTCTAACCCAAACCACTCTAAGATTCTAAGATTGTATTCAGATTAAAAAATCAGAAAATCCAGTGTAATTTGTGACTTTTTGTTGTTATTCTGTCATGAAATTTTGTTTTACTAACCTCCACCCCTAAAAAAATGCAAAAAAGATAAGCTATTGAAAATAATTCTGAGCTCAGGATCAAGGCCTTGGCCATCATGAAGTAATCCCACAGAAACTGGAATAGTTTTTTATCATGCTAAGTATGATCTGCCTTCCTTTTTTAATTTGGTGCTATCATAACAGTTGGATTAAACACATCAGCTAAATAAAGGAATTGATATACTGGTGGATAAAGATCAGCCTGTATCAGTGGGACAGACTGAACTGATATTGCGAGGTGGGTGTTATGGGTGTTAACTATGACGCTCAGTCAGATAAGGTTGACACCTTAATATATTTTCCCATTTTGATGCTGAGAAAGCATTAAGTATAGATAATGATAAGGATAAAACAAGCTTTCAGATATTTTTACTGGGTATGGTTCTACAGCTATGTGTTAGAGAACTTTTGCTGTTAAAACTGTATTGCTCAGAAATATTCACTTAGCAGTATAGTTATTTTCATGGAAAGATACTTTTTATTTAGATTTACATACTTTGCCCTGTCAATCTCAGTTTTAGTACAGAGGAAAAAATAATATAATATGTAGATAGCAGTCTGATAACAGCCTTGCTACTAGCTATTTCCTAATGTTTAGATTGAGGACTACACTGAAGCATGAGGGAAGCATGCTGTGTTGTTAGAAGACAAATTCTAATGCTCCAACAGAGAATGATCAGGGGACTGCTGAACTTTGCTTTTCCATTCAAAAAGCAGACAAAACTCACCAGGAGTTTGCAAGTTGAAAGTTGTTGAACAGCAGTTAAAATATTAATTATGGCCCTAGGTAGCTGTCTGAAGCAAATCACAAATATTACGTTTATGCCATAAAGAAGAATTTGACTTCTCCTCTACAACAGGTAATGATAATGTAATAGTTTGAAATGGAGCTTGGTAAGCAAGAATGGAGGAGGATTTACTCTTTTTATGAGTTTCCAAATCCCTGTTGCATTTACAGGTAAGTTCTCAAATAATCCCCAGATGTTTCTCAGTCTTCCCTTGGGATCCTCAGCAAATCATCTTTCTCTGACCGGTGTCTTGAATAAAGAAAAACTTGGGGCCACTGTTTGCCATAATTCAAAGTTCAGATCACTTAGCTATTACACTGGTGTGTTTTGTATCTGCCAGTACTTGCAGACATAAATGTGCTATGTATATATATCCAAAAATAGCTGCTGAGGTTTTACATTTACACTGAGTTTCCTTAACTCCCTGGATGGAATTTTGAAAGCGAGCTTTATCCTGCAAGAGACTGATTACTTTGCAAGGCAAAGCTGGTCTTTCATATGTATGTGTGTGTATATGTACTGTTCATGTCTTAAGACATTCAACAGTCACAGTGTTTTTCCCTCCATTTTTGTGGAAAATGAAAAATGGTGTAAGTCTTGTCCAACAGTGTCACATATCTGGCTAGAAAGTTTGCATGCCTTCCTATTTTTGTATGATCCCATTAATCTCTGCAGATTGGTGCCAAATAACTGCTAAGATTACATTAACAATGACCCTATTTGTAATGCAGCAGAGCAAGCAATGCAAAGGCTGAGGGAGCATGTCACTATTGGGTGACATGGGTGCAAGTTTTCAAACTATGGAAAAGGATATGATTTTGGGAATGGGATGCAGACAGTATGAAGCAGTGTTGTATCAACTCCATGGACTCTTCAGTCCTGGTAAAAACATGACAGATGGACAGTAGTTCCTTCAAATGCACTGGAATGAGTTGGTGAAAGAATTAACACGGGAACTGGCTGCAAAAGGGCCACAGCCTTTGCGTGCTTAGTAAAGCACTGGATGAATGGTGCCAGTCTTTTTCTAGAAAAACTTCTGAGGTGCTTACAACCTTGTTACCACCCAACCTTGTCAGAAAACGGTGGGTTTCATGCTGATGTGTTTTCCACAGTGAAAACTGAAATTAAGCAGAATTTCTAAGAACAAAGCAGCACTTCAGTTTGAATAGATGAGAAATTACTGTAATGGAGAAATAGAGGTCTTAGGCAGGTGACATGAAAGACTGCAGTCACCTGGACTGAAGAACTGCAAGTATGGATTAAGCAAGTATAGGCACCATATGGACTACTGAATAGTGGCTTGCTTCAAACGTGTAACATCTGTGAGTGTGGGGAAGTATCTCTTCATCTTTACTTCCACTGTAAGAACTTTGCATTAAGCTCTGTGCTACTTGCTACTGTTGCATCCACAGGAGGACCTGTTTTGCGGTTTCCTCTGAGGTCTTTCAAATAATGGCTTTAAAGTCACGGGCCAGAGCAGCTCTGGCCTGAACGAGCACAGGGCTTAAGAAGAAAAAATTCTACCTAACACAGCAGCTGAGATTTTAGAATACTTAAGCAAAGGTTTTATAGTATGTCATCAAATTCCTTTTGATTATGGTAGCCTTTTTACTTTTCTTTAGGTTGTATTAATTTTAATGCTTTTTATCGCTTAGACCACTGTAATTTCAGCTGATAAGTTCAGGCTCTCACCATTATTTAGTTTTGGTGTGGCTATATTTAAGCACATCTAAGTGATTATTTACAGTTTTTGCTAAAGCCCAAATCCTTGGAGGCATGCTGGAAAGTGGGGAAATAAGTTAATATGTCCCTTATGACTGAACTTGGAAAATAATTTTTGAATTAGAAAAGCTCATTTCAAGCCTTGCAATTTTGCAGCATTTTTACCCACCATAATGTGCTTTAATTGGTACAAAACTGAAAAATGTCCCAAACAGACTTTTGAGAATTAATGGTGAGAGTGCAATCAAAACAGCTTTGAGCAATTTAACAATTCCTGTACATGTAAAAGTGACCATAGAACAGAGATTTTCCCCTTTTATATTTTGTTGATAAATCCAGCTGCCAAAGAGCAACTAGCAAAAATGGGCAAGTTGTTTGGGATTTTTTGACACTCACATTTATAAGCATAAAACTTGTGTGGATTTGCTGTCAGTAACTTTGTTACTAAATTTAACTACTAATGCATAAAGAAATCTTTATTGTTCATGCTGCTTGATCCTTTCTGACCTTTACAGCTTGTAAAGTGAAACACAGATTGCTCTGCTCTCATAAACAGTATTTATAGTGAGATTATTTTTTATTTTTCTGCATATTCTCTCAGTGTTATATTGTCTAAAATGCACATATTTGTGAATGTATGCAGTAAATAAGAAGCCTATTAGTATGTAAAATTAACACACTGAATTTTTAACTATCCTGTATCTTGCAAAATTGTGCTACTTAATACTACTTATATGTTTGTCATTTGCCCAAGTAAATTTTTTTTCTAATATCCATCATTTGAAATTCTAGAACACTTAGCAGCAAGCTGAGCCTTTTGCAGTTTAATAGTAGCATCAGGCTAGTTAAGTACAAATATTTAAAAATGTTTTTCATTTAAAACACCTAAAGCAAATAGACAATAACCTCTCCAGGTTCCTCTCATCCAGCTCACATGCACAGACAGGGAATTGAGCATCAACTAAGCACTGCTGCAAAGAGACTTTATAAAATGAGCTCCTAGGTTTAATACAGGATCATGTCCACTTAGCATGGTTTGCTTGAGAATGGTCAAGCATGCCTCTTTCCCATTTAGCATCCCTGTCTGCTCTTACATGTCCCTCTGTGAGGATTTCCATGAAGTAAGTGGAGAGGTACAACAGGCTGTTCCAGTCTGACAGGAAACCAGGGAATTGCAAAGAGCCTCTCTGCAAATTGTTCATAGCACAGGCTAGAAGGCCAGACATCACCAACGCTATAGACAAGGCCATTGCAGGCAAGTTAAATCCATTCCATAATGTCAACATGGCTGTAAAATGCAGACACATAGAGTAGGGCAAAAGTAAAAATCAAATTTTTGGAAAATAAGTCACTTTTCTATGATTTAGACTACTAGGTCACAGACCCAGAAGACACCACTGTTCTCACTGAATGAATCTGTTGCATAATGCTATACAAAGGTTGCTTTTAAATATGTCTGTGTTTGACTAAGAAGGTGTATTTTAGAAAAATCATCATCTTAATTTCCAATATGTTTGTGATGGAAAAGTTTGCCATGCCTCATAAATCTGCACTGATATCGTTTAAATCCTTTGAATTTTTCCAAGAAAAACAATAATTGACAAGCCATCACTTTCAATATCTAGTAGTTTGGCAGGCAAAGCTCTTTTACCTGGACTATGGAAATGATGGGCTCAAAATTGTTCTGTAAGCTGGAAAGAAACATGCAAAGCCTTTGTGCTTACATTTTTTGTCAGAACTGTAAGAGATATATAATTCTTTCCTGTAAATTGCTTCTTTGCAAATTAGCAATTGCCTTGATTAATTCCCTTTCTAAGTAGTACAGTCATCCAGAAATTTCCATGCATGAATGCCAAATATTAGATATGTATGGTAAAAAAGTTGATCTGTTAAAAATTAATATGTCCTGGTAATTAGCCATTCACAAATCTTCATTGCTGAGGGAGATATTTTTTTCCCCTGATTAATGGGTTATATAAATATGTAAGTGTATCCTTTTTTAGCAAGAATTGTAGCTAATCTGCTAAGACAATGTCATCCCACATGAATAAAATATGCAGTTCATCTATTGAAATATTTTATAATGTTTCAGACTTTTGTGTTTTTTCTGTATTTCACTGCATAAAATATTCTATATTGCACAGTTGCAATATTTCATAGGTCTTCGACAGAGTGTAAAAATTCATTGTATCCTTAAAAAAGGCTGGTATTTGGTGATTGTTTTCCTGCTGTACCTCACCAGAATAGCATTATTCAATCACTCAGATGTCAGGACTCTTCTAGTTTTTGAATGACATCTTTATTTTCCTTGAACAGAAAACATCACCAACATTTCAACCAGAATGGCCTTCTGAGCAAAATGTCAGTCATATGTTTAGCACTTCAGACCTAGGGCCTGAGAGGTATTGATCCCAGTAACAGAAAGTCCCCCAGTACTCTGCACCTCACCTGGCTGCCAGTTTTCAGACCCTCTTGGGAAAACCAGAAGCAGGCTATTTTACTAGGCTGCTAGGTTATTATTTTGCAAGACTATGGTTTTGATGCTGAGAGGATTCAATCATGCTCAGACATATGCCAGTGACTTGTGTCCTCACAGCACTAGTAGCAGGCAAAGGAGGTTGGCGGCAAAGCCATCACTAGAAAAGATGCTCTGCAACAGGTATTGACCAACTGGAATATCTTCATTAAAGCTGTTAGCACACAGATCATCTGGCTGAAATTTTCTGTGAGGTAACCTCAATCTCTCTTTCTAATTCATAGAGGGTATCATTATTTGATACCATCACTGTGCAGTGAGGCATATGCTGAAATAAGTGGGAGCCTGACCTGCCCGTGAAGGACTTTTTGCTATTTCACGTCAGGTTGGAAGGTACAAAGTTGGGGAAGATAGCTTAGAAAAACACACTCATTTTGTGGTGTATGTAAGAGGCTTTTCACACATCAGTCAAGCTTCCTTTGCTTGAGTAATAACTTTAACAGAAAAAAAACCCCACCTTCACTTAAAAAAAGAAATCAGCTTTTAAAATGTACTGAAAACCACATGGAAGTTTGAAACAAGCTGCTATTTTATCATCAAATCCTGGCATTTATGAACTTATGGCTGAGTAAGTTCATTAGCTCACTCTAAATAATTTGCCATTCACGTTATAGTACATATTTTTGCTTCAAGTAGTTAGGACAGCCTATAGTTATCATGTTGATTCCATAGCAAAAGGGATTTTTTTTTTTTTGCAAAACAAGGGCTGTTTTTGACATCAGATTGTTCCTTTTAGAGTATATTGTAGCTGAAAATGAGATAATTTGGCCCTGTCAAAGAATGTTTTTTACTCAAGATGTAGGATGAGGCATTTTAAAAGTAGACTCCTCTCTCTAACATAGTTAGGAAAAAAATCAAGCATTATCTGAACCTTATTTTTAACTGCTAAAAATAGCACTAACCCTTATAGACGTTAGGCTCTT
>NW_008687232.1:7108-12267 GCF_000695815.1 Acanthisitta chloris | reverse complement strand
ACCTCATGTAGTATTTGAAGGACAAAGTAAGTAGATCCAGAAGACTTTTTTTTTTTTTAAACATGGCCTATTGTGATCTATATGAACCCATGAGCCAGGTGTTTCTTTTTGCAAGGTCTGCTAAAGTCACAATTCCTGACATGGCTGTGCACATTTTAGTGTCAACATAAGAAAGGGGGTAAGTATTAATAGACCTTGGTGAGAGAGAGGGTGAGATCTCCTCCGCCATTGGATTCATGGAGAAGTGAAGTTGTCCAGGTTTTCATCTGGTCAATGCAAAAAATAATCTACAGGGAGATAAATCAGCAGTCTCAAAGAAAACTATGGGTGTACACATCACATCTTTTATGGTTTTACAGAATAACAGAGCAAGAATAGATTCCATTTAACTAGGCCTTCTATCAGTTTGCTTTTAATATAGGAGATCTCCATCACAGGCACATAGTAGAAGTTTTCTATCATTCAAGGCACTGAAATTAATATACAACCTTTGAAAATATGAAGACAGGAATAAATAATTAACAGGTTTAGACGCAAAAGGTGAAAGTAGTGCTAGAGACAGTATTATCTTCTCTAAATTGGAAAACATTTTGCAGGCAGTGAACTTTCTGAATCATTGCCTCTGATGGTTCATCTGCCTTTAGGAAGCAAAGCTCCATGCCTTGTGAAAAACAGACCCAGCATTTCATAGTATAATAAATTCTTATGAGTATTATAACATAAATTTTTGAGGCTTTGTACACTTGAGAATGTTTCATCTCTGAGGAATATAAATTACCACCTTTGATCATTTCACATTTTTTCTCTTAAAAATGTTAATGTACCTTGCCTGGCTTGGTCCCAACAACTGCTAAGCTGGCTCATGGAGAGTGTGAAGAGGGGCCTAGCCTGCTCCTCCATAGAGACAGGCACATGTACCAGCAAAGCAGCACAGTTGTCACCCCACTTTAATCTCCCTTCAGATGTATAGAAGAGTATGGTACTTCAGCCAAAGGCCCCAAAGAACATCTTTGCACCAACAGGAATCCAAGTTCTTGAAAGCACAAAGTGTTGTGAAGTTGAATTTGACCATATGCATCACACTGGTCTTTACTTTCAATATTGTTCTCCCTCAAACAGAAAGTTGAGTCAAAGTGCTCTATTTTGGTCTGCAAACCTAGTTTATCACTGCTTAAGTGCCAGATTTCCAGAGTAACAAAATGTCTATGCAACAAACAGTTCTGCATAACCAAGAAAAAATATCAATATGTTACTCACAAATATTTGCACAATATTGAAACATATCATGCATGTGTACAGTTCCAAAAATCTGGCCCTGAAACCATCCATGTTTTAAGGAAACTTCTCCCAAATGTTCTAATGTAATTTCCAGGCAATATAAATTCTCGTCATATTGGGCAGCTTTCCCAGCCCTCAAGAAGAAAGAAGTGTTTCTTCACTGAGCTTTTGTAATTCCTTAACACTGAATCCTTTTTCTTCTGGAGTCCGTAGATCCCCTTTCTGCTCATCCTAGCTCCTGATCTTTCTTTTGTCCACTTTAGTTGTGATGGGGAAACAGCTCAAGGATTAGATATGTCTTTCAGAAATTACAGCATTTATTTTAAATGTACAGACTGGATTACATATATTTGTCTTTCCCTGATTTCATAAGTTGATGCCTCCTTAACGACATAAACATATGATCTATACTGCTTTGTTCTTTCTTAGGGAAGCTATGTGAGAAGGGAAGATAGAAAGGATAAGGAAAAGATGCATAAGAGCAATAGATTTGGGCCACAAATCCATGTCTGAGTTCATATGGTTCAAATGCTAGTTGCAGCTATGCAACTTTTCTTTATCAAAGATTTTATAGGTTAGAAAATCCTCTTTAGCTTTACCAGAAGAGAGAAACTTTATAGAATTAGTGGACATTGATGTCATGAGCAATTTTATTATCTTATTTTTTCTATCTTTTCTTCTGCTGAGTTCAATACAGATATTTGGGGTAACACCATAAAGTCTACTTTGCAGTTAAAATTGTAAAGCTTCAAAAGACCCATTAAAACACAATTTTCTGCTATTGTTATTGTTTGAACTCAAGTAGTGCCTAACCGCTTTTGCATTTTTAGTGTTCCTGTTGTATTCTTTGCAGCAAAAACCTTCTGTAAGGATTTATATTCTATGTAAGGACCACAGATGGCTATATCAGCACAAAAGATAAAATAAGCACACAAAGAAAAGGAAACACAAGGTTGCAAACGTTATCAAACATAAGGTTGACCATTTTGTTATGATTTCTTCTAAATTGTTCTGATTTGGTAACTGGACTTTCTTCATTAATGCAGAATTCATGGTACAGTGATGGGTAGGAGCTGGCTGGAAAAAGAAAACTACAATCCACTCTGGAGTCAAAAGAAATGAGGGAGGGAAATGAGGCTTAATGAAAAGTCCTGTAAAGGAAGCCAAGTTGTTACATTAACAGTTTAATTAATGCAAAAGTTCACATATCCCATATTTCATTAGCAAAGCAGAAAATACAGTTTTAAGAGATGAAATTTCTTGTTTATCTTTCATTGGTTCTTGCCACTGATGTTTTCCTTCTTGCCCTAGCTATACGTGAGAACTAACAAAACATGCCAGAAAACTGCAAGCAATATAGAGTAGCATAACTGATGTTTACTGCTCAAGATTCCAGACATAGCTCTACCTTTTTCTATGTTGCTCCAAAACAGTCTAAACAGATTTAGTAGTTACCTAGCATTATTAATCCAAGCACGCTTTTCTAAGCTTCACTTTTAGGATCCTCAGTCTTATTTAAATTTTTTTGAGACACTGTCTTGATGTGGGAAGCCATCACTGTTCTTGTGCTATAGCCTCACTAAAACTAAAAACAAGACAGTCTGGAATTTTTAAAGTAGTTTCACATGCCTATTTTTATTCAGGTTTAGGATGACTTTTAGGTTACCTTATTAATATGGCAGACTAAAGTCCCCTTGGTTTTTGGTTGGCATGGTGCTTGATTCTCCAAAGTCTTCTCCTAACTTCAAAAATCTTATTCATTAAATAAATTGTATTTCCACATCTGTATTTAAAGCACCATTGCTTTATAACCCACAGATAATGTGAACCCTTAATTGATAAAAATCAAAATCAATACAATAGAGATGATAGAAAGTTTATGGTCTGATTTTACTGATCCTCACTATCACTCAGATTCAAGTTTGCATTTTCCAAACCTAAGATGATGTCCAAAGATAACAGAATGACCTATAGACTGTGGCCCTGTGGTGTTTTGGGCCAGGTCATTTTTCAAAGTGTGGTCTTTCTGCCCATTGTACCATCTGAACAGATGTTAAACTGAAGTTTGAATGACAGCCAGCTAGCTGAAAAAGAAAACAGGGAGTAGAGGTGAAGGAAATCAGGGACAGAAGGCAGAAATTTGAATAGAAATAAATGAAAAACAGAAAGGAAAAGGTTACAATAAAGTAGATACGGATGAGTAAGTATAAGCAAAGCTTGGGAGGAGAAAGGAACAAACTATTGCAAACAGATTGGAAACACACAGAAAATGAGAAAATCTAGGAAAAAATAAAAAGAGAATGAAAGAATAAAAAAGGCATAAAGATAAAAAGAAGAAAAAAAAGAAAAAATAAGAATAGGACCTTTACCTATATATATATGTAGCAAAATCATACCTTAAATCAGCTATTCGTTGTTGTACTTTGAGAGAGATTCTTTGGGTCTGAAGTATGTCCCTTAGTTATGTGACCATGCATTATAACTGTGATTTTACTAAAATTTATCCATATAATCTGAATTTAAACCAATACAGGATTCAGATGTATATTTCACTTAAGTAATTCAAGATGATCACATGTTCTGTGCAAACAATTACCTCTGCTTTACACACAGGAGAAAGACTGTGCCTTGAAACAACTGAAAAGACATATAAAGCTATTGAGGTAACTGGAGCAAAAGACTGAACATAATAACAAATGTGAACAAGCAATTAAAAACCATTTTAAGTGAAACATATTGCAGTCATATTTATGCAAGTAGCTCAAAACACTTAAACCTAAACTGGCAGAATTGTTTTGAAATAAATGTATACTCTTTACATGTAAACTCTATAAAGAGGAGGAAAATAAATATAGTGGATTTAAGTAATTTACAGAAAAATGTAAAGAACAAAGTTGTTAATCAATGTTTAAGTCTAGGAAAAAGAGAAATTAAGTTAACTGTACACATTTTAAAGCACAAGGCTTTTTCTAAATTATAGTCAGTTTTGAATTACTCTTGAAACATTTATGAATTGTATCATAAAACTCAGGGTGCACATAACTATGTGGCTGGATCTTAGGTTTAGTGGAACAATACAGTTCTGATTGGAAGGAAATACATTTCCTCTTCTAAAACTTATTTATATCTTTCCTGGTTCAAAATATAAAATAATATTGAACTAGCTTTCACCAAATGAAGAAAACACAGGAAAGTACAGGACTTCGCCAGGAATTCACAGTGTCTGGATCTCACCTCTCATGTAACAGGAGAATACTTACCTTAGGGAAGCTAATTTTCCCTTGTAAAATTGAGCTATAATTGTGAAAGCCAAAAATGTAAAATAAGTGAGACAGTTCCCACTAACACAGGGAATTATAGGAAATCACATTACCAGGATCAGTCAGACATGGAGGCAACAGGATTTTTTCCCCACTTCATTTTTATAGCTAGTAACATATCTAAAAATAGTACCACTATTCAGGGATCCTAAGTGACATGGGTTTTAAATGGATTCTGTTTATAATCTAGGATGAGCACCTTGATAATGCATGTCAAACTCTGAGATGCACAGGAGAGACACCAGGTGACTTGTCTTAAATACACTACTGATAGAAAACCAGATTTCTTGTGCTCTCTGTGAGCAGAAGGATCATTCTGCTACTGTTAAATAGCCTCCTATAAGTTTCTACAGTTCACAGTATATTTTGTACAGTTTGTTGGGTGCTTCATTTCAAGGCCATTTGACAGAGAGATTCAATAGACAGGCTGGTTATTTACGATAACCCCCATAAAAAGAAAGCAAAACACCTTAGAGTCAAATGGATATGGTTTTATTGAAAGACATTTTAGAATAACATTGAATTTACATTATTATTATATATTGAGATTCCTATATATTA
>NW_008687232.1:0-7079 GCF_000695815.1 Acanthisitta chloris | reverse complement strand
AGCAGAAAAATAAATCCTGCTTGATTTTTTTTTAAAATGTGACTTTTCCCCTTGCTCCAAGATACTTTCACCCTTCACCAACTTTCTTATGAAAGGCACTGGTATATAAAATAATTGAAATATGATATTAAAAGGTCCTAAGTGACTGAACCTGGACAAAATATTACTGGATGTATATGAACACCTAACTCAAGGAGGCATCTGTAAAGCATCTTTCCTTTTAAAGAACTGGACAGATCACATGATCACAGTGATTTTACAAGCTTAGTATTTGCCCAAGTAAAGCTACAACTTTCAGGTCTCTAAATGTTACTTCTTTGAGAAAGACAGAATCCTTAAGAGGACTTGAGTTTGAGGAAGGCAGGAATCCAGCAGTAAATTCAAGTTCCTCTCTCAAAGGAAATCATATGACTTACAATTGATGTTACTAATAAAGATTCTGTCTGGTTTTCAAAAGATGACTAGCAGTCCAGTCATAGTTCCAAGCTAGTATTTAAATACACATCACATAACCTCCTTCTGTGACAGACATAATTTAAAACAAATTACAGAACTCTTTTTGTAAGATGTTACTTTATGTTGGTAAAGCAAAAATCTTATTAATTAACTCTCAACTTAGGAGAAAATTGCTAAAACTTGTAAAAATATAAACTCCATGACTGGTATTTACACAGATCCTAGAATTAAAAATAACTGCCTTCCCATCTAATTACTTTGGCTATTACTTTGATAGACTTTCTGCTTACTTCTAAAATGTCAATGTCACAGCTAGACAACATGGTTTGTAAGCCATGATGGTCAGATTTGGCACTTAATTCATTCATTCTGCTTTCCCTTGTCATTAACCTAATCCTTAGACTGCCTTGAAGAAATATAGACTAGTATGTCTAGTGACTTTTTAACTGAATCTGATATAAGGTTTTTATTTGAAGAAATATGAGGAAAAGATTAGAATACTTTTATGTTTCATTTAAATCATAATTTATTATTCCTAATCAACAATGAAATTTAATTCTTGAGGTGCAACATTCTGTGTACTTAAAAACATTCTGTTAAAATATTCTAGCTAGTTTTTCAGCTTTATGTTGTGACATTTGGCTTAAAGATATGAAATATATAAATATGGGAGCTTGGAAGCTCTTTTAAACCTTTTTTTTTCTTATTAGATAATATCTTACAAGTTTGGTCACTAGTGAGGCTTCTTTATTATGCTTTTATTTTTCAGACTTGCGTAAGATCAAAGATTTTCTAGCACTGCTCTGCTATTCACGTGGCTTTTAGAAATTCAGTACAAATTATTGAGTCAAATGCCACAAATTGGTGTCAAAACTTTACATCTTAGAATTTGTTTGTTAATAAGCCCATCCGGAGAGTACGTAAGAGTCTAAAAATAATTCTTTTTTTTTTTTCACTTCATCTTGACTGCTGATACCAGACAGTACTTATGATTTCTAGGAAAGCAAAGAGACTAAATAAACAATGGATTTAAACTAATATGTCTCTGGCAAATACAGAAAAAAATTCTTCTAGATCATATGTTTAAAGTATTTGAAAGTATTTCTGCAAATTGTTCTTTTGCTTTTTCAGGTCTGACATCAGGATAAGAGGAAGAGACAAAAGAAATATTATTGCAACCTTTTAATGGGAGATGGAACTACAGAAGTAATTTACCTGCCTGACTTTTAGAAAATTTAGCAATGGCCAAGGAACATTCCTGATTAGGCCTTGTCTTGAACATTTTTTATGGTTTCCTGGCATTTTGTGGAGTTTTAACAAAATATTCCCGGGTTGTGCTCTCAGGAGCTAAACTTTAACTGGGCTTTAGTTTTAAATTAGCTAGATGCCTTTAGATACAAAACTATTTTAATGATCTTTTAGAGGATCTAGAGCAAATTAAACTTGTCATTCAGATAAAGTCCCACAAGCGACCAGAACTAGCTTTCTGATATTAATA
The DNA here is from genome assembly GCF_000695815.1 of Acanthisitta chloris. NCBI lineage: Eukaryota > Metazoa > Chordata > Aves > Passeriformes > Acanthisittidae > Acanthisitta > Acanthisitta chloris. The sequence continues at coordinate 5,125 of NW_008687232.1, read as the reverse complement.
AGGGCACTATAAATACATCTATTCTAGTTCTTTTGTGAAATATCTCTCACAAATAATAGCACTAAGCAAAGGGCTCGTAAAAAAGGAACTGACATAAAGAGACATTTTTGCAGCTGATGAGAACTGAAGGCACCAGTCAAGTCAACAAAGCCATCACGTGCTGCAAAGCTGTCCTTTTACACAGGAACAAAAAAGTATTTTGCATCAATCTATTTTAATATAACGAATTTTCTGACCTCCTGACAATATTTTCATTAAAATTTAGGCTTACCTTGTCTTACATTAGCACCAGGTAGAAGTGTTTTACATTGACCTTGTCAATTTTCTGGAATTTGACTGGCTGTCTCTGCTACCTTTCTCTTCCACCACCCTGAAAAAAATTATAAAGGAATAAAATTGCCAGCCTACTAAAATACAGAAAGGTTAATTCAGTACATCAAGTGCGTCATATATTGTACATGAAAAGTTTAATGTCTTATAGCAGAGCAAGAATTGTCGTAAGGACAGAGAATGACAGAAAATTAATCAGTCCTCATGATAATGCTCATAGTAAGGACAGAAAGCACTACTGAAAATATAATATTTCGGAAGTGCATGGTTAAAATTGCAATCCTGAGCCTCAGTTGTGAAAGAGTAGATGGTGGTCATTATCAAATGAAAACTAGCAGGTGCAAGAGAAACCAAAATCCATGAAAAATTCAGTGCTTTGATAAATGTTCAGTATAACTTATAAAACATTCTGAGAGCTTGGCTTATGTGGCTAACCTGTGTTTTTTTAAAGAAACTTATCCCTTATGTAGGTTTTATCATAGGTAATCATTAACAGAATCCTGTGTCTTTCTCTGAAGAACCAGATAATAGCCATTTTCAAGCAGAAAAGCAGAAAAAATGGTAGAATTTTCTGCCATTGTTTCTAAATTTGAGTATATGCAGCTGCTGTTCTGAAGCCTGTATATAAAGAAATTGTAAAAATATAATGGTTTAAGACGTGAACAGAATGTTACAATTGCTTCAAAAGGAACTATTATGCCTGGTTGAAGTATTTAGTAGCAGATCTCAAAATAGTGGTTATTCTCTCTGACCTGAAAGCAGAATGCACTACCAAAATTTATATCTTTCTTTTTTTCTTCAGCCCTAGTTCCTAAGTGTTGAAGTCTAAAACTGAAAACTACTAACAACAGTAAGAGAATAAGGCTGTATCCTTTTCAGCTCATTAATTGAACTGAACTTTCTGTAAAAGGAAGCAGCTTACCTGTGCCCAAATTCAGTGGAAAACCACAGTGCATACGAAAAACATAGTAAATGGATTGGTTCAGCTATTAAAAAACTTGGTCAGTTACTTCCATGGTAACTACTTATGGCACTCTACTCCCAGTAGAGAAGTAAAGTGATACTCTGCTCAAGGCTGAATATTCATGTTAGTTTGTGGCTTATGAATGTCATCATACCAGTTTAACTGCAGGGTCTTAGGCTCTCAGGCTCTCAGGTGAAGTGACTGACAGTGGGGACAATTTAAATACTACTTGACCATAAACGAAAAGAAAAAAAACTATGTTACTGGGATGTTTTGTCTACATCTGCTTTAGTGAACAGTTCAGTTGGTGGTGAGGTTCTCACACGAATTTATCTACCTTCTGCAGAAAAAAATATTTTATCAGTGTTATCTATGGTCTGCCCGCACATATCGAAGAAATGATTTAAATAAATACTGAGTATTCAAGTTTCTTTCAAATTGTTAATCAGAGGATTAAGAATATCCTTTAAAAAGGAATAAAGAAGAATGATTGTTTTTTCACAGCTCTGGCCTTCAGTGGGAAGAGGATTGAATTATCAAAGCAGAAATAAGAAATCGGAACAAATGTAATTTGCCTGTCTTACCTCTCAACTCCTATTTCAAAATCGCTTTAGCTGCCTTGAGGCAAATGAGAAGATCCAAGAAATTAACTGTCCCTGCAATTTAAGGGAAGGCAGAACCTCTTGTTGTTGAGCAAAATGGAGGAGGCAAGTTCCTCTAAATTTACAGTTTTAATCAACTATAGTTTAAATGTGTAAACAAGACTGAATATTGCCCTTGTCATATATACTTGGTAGTATTTAGCAAAGCCATATCTGATCTCTAGATGTAAAAGTATTAAGCTTTGTTGAAGATAAGCAAATTGGAAATTTCTAGTCAAAATAGCATATACATAAACGTAATAGCATTATGAAATCTATCCTGCTTTCCAAGTTTATGTAACTTTATTTAAATGCCTACATATCTTTGTACAGTTTTGTTAAAAGGTCAGTATAGACAGTTCTTACAGTAATTTTGACTCTGAGTAAAGTCAGCTTAAAATTTTCTTGTCACTTATCATGTCATTTTAGGCAGAAAGTGGCCTGACATATTCTAGGGATGCTACGGGTATGTAAAGGCTAATGATATGGAAAAACTACTGTATTAGCCACATAACAAAAATAATTCCTATAGTGGAGGTAAAATGCTAGTTTGCTAATATCCTTTTTTTAATACTCTGTGGATCTGCAATATGTTGAACAAAAGCAACAAGAAACAAACATGTGGATTCAAAATTCGAACTCCAAGCGTTTGAAAATAGGAAAGAGCCATAGTCCCTATATTTGATAAATACATTGAGTATATACACAGAAAGAGCTAAATTTGTATAATTTTTTCTTTGCAATATTTCTGCAGTGGTATTTTGCAGTTGCTGCACTACCCACATACACTTTGCCTAGTTTGGAAAAGGAACTGTATCAAATTAAGAAAAAGTCCCCACTGGATACTATCTGAAGGGCATGACTTGGTTGCGTGCATGTGTTCCACTACTTATTCTCTTGAGTATCTGCTTAGTGTTCTCTCGAAAAACCTGAGAGTAGAAGAGAGGGATATTTAAACTGTCCTATCCCTGTCCTTTAAAATAAGAATAGTGCCTACAGGTTCTGCCTGTCTCTGTTTTTTATTTGCAGATGCTCTAGTGCTGTTAGAAGAACTTTCAAAAATTGAATGACTGAAAAAAATCAGTCTGAGAGACCAGTTAGACTGTGAAGTGAACAGAAACACTTTTCTCAAATCCTCTGTAGTTTAAGGGTCTCAATAGGCAGCACACTGGCTTCTGTGAATTCACAAGGATCCTGTTCTGCCTGTGAAGATTTTTGCCACTCTCTTAGAATAACAGGTTGCAAGATATATGAAAGTCACCTGTTTGTGGATATAGCATTTACATGTGTAATAGGTAAACCTGAAAGGGATCTACAAGGTAGCCTGAGGGGCACTCTTTATTAGGAACTGCAGTGATAGTGCAAGGGGTAATGGATTCAAATTGAAGGAGGGGAAGTTTAGGTTAGACATTAGAAAAAAGTTTTTTACTGTGAGGGTGGTGAACATGGCGTTCAATGTGAGGCTGGATGAGGCCTTGAGCATCCTGGTCTAGTGGGGAGGTGTCCCTATCCATGGCAGGGGATTTGGGACGAGATGATCTGTAAGGTCCGTTCCAGCCCCTAAAATTCTGTGATTCTATCAAATAACAACAACACATCTATATTATCAACCCTGTGTTCAGCACAAAGCCTAAACACAGCAACATACTAGGCACTGTGAAGACAGTTAACACTATCCCAGCCAAACCAGCATATGTAGAATTCACATTAATGAGATTTGTGGATAATAGTTGATTTCTACCTTAGAAATGCACATTTTTAATGACAATCGGTATAATGTTTAAATCATAATTAGAAAAATTATTGACATAAATGAAATCATTTGGTCTTATCTTAGATTTTCAAGGTTTTTTGTTCTCAATTTCTTTTGTACCATATGTAAAACTGTAACTGAATCTTTATTAATACAGTCAAGTTATATAAGCATTATAAGGTTTATTATTATTAGAGAAGCAGAGTTTTGAGTTTTTGTAACAAATGGAGTTCAAATAGCAAAACAAGCCTCCAGCAAACAAGGGGTTATATATGCTTGGCATTGTCAGGTTCTCTTTTCTTTGAGGTCTAAATGAAAATGTGGAGTTTGCAATTGCATTTTGAACTTAATCTCAATTACTTCTTGAAAATGTACATAAAGTCAATTGTAGGCACTGAAAAAATCCACCACCCTGTTGCTACTCTGAAGCTTCCTGCAGTTTCACCAAATGACAGCCTCTTTTCCTTTCAAACAAACATGTCATGCCTTCTTAACTCCAGGCAGGATACTTCATCTTAACACGGTGGTCTGACAATGGAGCTTCTGCTGATCTTTGAATGAAAAGTTAATGTATAACAGACACTGTCCAGGCTTCTAATCTTTACATCGTCAACATGCTTACAGAATTAGTCTTTAAGCCTTTTTATTTGTTCATGTGAATAATTTGTTTATCTTATGGTCAATTAAAATCAATATTTTATTATTACCTTTCTGTTATTTGTGATTTTTTAATCCAAATTATGTGATGCAAAACTAAGCAAATCATACTGAGTTTCAGTGTGTGTATCTGTAATGCAAAATTTTACATTATGACAAAATTGGTCAGGTACTGGAGTGAAGAATGATACTGTTTCTTTGCAACATGTGCTGAACAGTTCTTTTACAGTGTGTAGATTAATGACAGAGTCTCAGAGAAAGTACTTTTCATTTTGAACTAAAGAGAAGTTACAGTGAAAAACAGTGTCTCATTTGGAAGAAACTTTCAAAGGAAAATGGAGGCTCCAGTGGCAATTGGGGAACATATAAATTCTAGAATTACTGGGAAATATAAAAAAAGGTCAGACAGAAAACCAAGGATAACAATAGGCTTTTCTTATTAAAAATCTTTTTAAACTTGATTCATGGAAGAAAATAGGCTGGAAGGGATCTCTGGAGGTCATCTGGTCTAATATCTTGCTTGTCAAGGTATAATTGAAAAATTTGACTGGGTTGTTCAGAGCCTTGGCCTATTTGGAACTGAATACCTCCAAAGAGGGGCATGGCACAACCTCTCTAGGCATTCGGTCTACGGCTTGACTCTTCTCATGGTGCAACTGCTCTGACAGGGACAGACTCTTCTCACAGATGCAGAACCCAAGAATACGCAAGTTGCCATAGGGAGAAGTCTGAGTAGACATGAAAGATAAAAGTATAGTGTGTGTATATATATATATATAT
>NW_008687231.1:285-1677 GCF_000695815.1 Acanthisitta chloris | reverse complement strand
TTATAATTAAAATAATAATAATAATTAGTATTAAAGGTCACTTGTTTACACTTCCAAGAGAAAATCTCCACCTCACAGCCTCAGCTCACAACAGATAAAATCAGCACATAAAAACACAACAAAAATATACCCTTTGCTTCCTTCCCAAGGGACTGACCCACTTCCACGAGGAAAACTTAGCGGCACACATCCAGCAGCACACTGCCAAGGCAAAGGGACTGTGGAAGAGGTGTCCAAGGGCAAAGCCATGGATCTTTCTCAAAGTGAGCTGTATGGGAAGTCACAGTCTGGGAGTTAAGTCCCAAATGAGGATAAAACAGGCACATAGCTTCACGCTCCTGGCTTAATCATGTTTGGGACTATCCAAGGGTCCTGGTTAAACAGCACTGAGTATTTTCCATTTGCTTATAGCTGTTTAGAACGATGCCCCTAGCAACACGAACAGAGCAAAGGCTCCAGTAAAACCAGCAGTTCAACAGCTGGTGAGAATGCAAGAATTTGAAGGCAAAAAAACCCCAAAAGAAACAAAAAAACCAAAAAAAACCCAAAAAAACAAACAAGGAAAACTTCAATTTCTTCCTGGGAAAAGGAAACTGAAGCCATGGCTCTCCCTGCGAGGAACTCCAGGAGCATCCCTGCCTGGTCATGCCACGTGTTCGCACTACACAAGGTTGTGAAACTTGCATTAAGCTGTAATTACTGCAATAATGTCACAAAATCTTTCCTGAGGGCATGTTACAGCGAGGCCTCTGCAGCCAGAACCACAGCCGTGAACCGGGAGGGAGCAAAAACACCACCAACAATAAGAGAGGATGTTTTGATCCAGGAGAACTGGTGTTTGTTACCCCCTCTGCCTCCCTCCCACCTTGTCGCAGTGTTAAAAGTTAAAAGGCTTCCAGTTAAGAGAAATTAATCAGGAGAGGGGAATGCTGGACACGCAGGTGGGCGTGTTTTCCCTGCCCGAGAAGCTTCAGCCCAGCAGCACCTGGCAAAGCCACATGTAAACACAATCTCACCCACCCCCATGCTGCTTCTAGTACAATTTTGGGGTGCATGACCCCAACACCTCTGACACTGAGAGACAAAAGAGGACCAGGAGCTGAGAGAGAACCAGGAGCGACACACAAGCCAGGAGTCACGGCTTGGCAAAACAATCTTGCGAGCAGCGAGCCCTGAGTAGGAAGCTGGACTCAACAACTCTGTCCCCTCCTCCCCTGGCAGAGACTGACCCAGCCCGGAAAAGAGTAAACATAATAGTAAGGGAAAAGAGCAGCGCTGGACGCGCGGGAGTTCCCCAGCAGCGTGTTTGCCTGGGCAGCTTGCACAAATCCCACACCACCGGGCCAGCATCCAGTCCTCCGCCGCGCCGGACAGACGGACTGCTGCCGGCTC
>NW_008687231.1:0-275 GCF_000695815.1 Acanthisitta chloris | reverse complement strand
CGGCGGGAGCCGCTCCGGGATGGCATCCCAAAACCCAGAGGGTGGGATGTGGGAGGTGCTGCTGCAGGTGCACCTCATCGCCACGAGAACCTGCGTTTTCCACGGTTCCGAAGGAAGCCAAGCCAGGTGAGGAGTGGAGGGACCCCTCGTGCACTTACAACCCCTTGGCACTGTGTACTCGCACCTTACAACCACTCTTACACCTATGCACAATTCCCTTTGTGCCGTGTATTCGCACCTCGCCGTACCCCGGACCCGCGGACTCGCGCCTTCCC
>NW_008687230.1:0-2831 GCF_000695815.1 Acanthisitta chloris | reverse complement strand
CATTAGCAACCAGAAATTCTCCCACAGATAATGTCTGACTCATGCCACAGGGCTTGGTGTTACTTCAATCCTTTTATAAACTTTTACCATAGCTAATGTAATTGTGAATGTTCTTATTACCCATATAATGCCTAATCCGTTTTGAATTGTGCTAAACTGTTGGCCTTAAAGTTGCTTAGCAATAATTAGCAAAATACAGGTGGTTTGTGTATTGTTTAACTCTTGGTCAAACCTTTGAAATGTTGTTTGTACTGGCCTGTTGCACTTTTATGTTGGTAATACTTCCACTGCTGGAAGGTGAATGAGAACCTGTTCAGAATAATGCTTGCATCAGCCTGATTGCCAGACCTGAGCTCAGATCCTTTCTTAAACTTGTCTTCAGAGCTCTTGTGTTGTCTTTCCACTTGACATGGCAGGATTTTAAGAGTACTTTATAACCTCCTTCCCAAAGTATGGAGTATTTAGTAGGAAGCTTTGCATTCACGAAGAAAGCAGAGCATACATTTCCTTTTCCAATCACCCCAATTTGTATTTTATTTGTAGTGTTTGGGTTGTTTTTCTGACAAATTTTAAACTGCTGAGTAATCTGCTTGGTGACCGTATACAGGTTTTGACCTACTATTCTTTTTGTCAGATCTGCATATAAGGCATCTGCTCTCCAATGTGTTTTGTAATGTTCTTCTAAAATCACCATCCACAATATATTTGAGGGTATGAGGATGCAACTGTCAGGTGTAGAGAACACTGTTCCCTGTTTGGTTGCTTCTAGGTCTTCTGCTAACTTCATATCCTCTTTTGAGTATTGGTATTCTGTTTCTACATTGATGGGTTTACTGTCTGGTGTCAAAGCTAATGCCTCAATCTGAGCACCCTCTCCTGCCTGTTTGGCCTCATGATCTGCCAATCTGTTACCTAAGCCCTGTTCAGTGTTACCCTTTCGATGACCTCTACATTGCATAATTGCCACCTGTTCTAGTAAGTTCACAGCTTCCAATAGTAGGATTTCTTCAGTATGTTCGATTTGTTTACCCTGAGCTGTAAGCAATCCAATCCCCTCTCTTTCCAGACAGCACTAGGAGCGTGTCCTACTCCGAATGCATACTTAGAATCAGTCCATATGTTGATCCTCTTCCCTTTTGGCAACTCTAGGGCTCGTGTCAGGGCAATTATTTCTGCCTTCTGAACGGATGTTCTGCAGGTAAAGGTTTTACTTCAATTACCTTGTGAGCAGTGGTTACTGCATATCCTACCTTACAGGTCCCTGACTTTACAAAGCTGCTTCCATCTGCGAACCAGTAGTCCTCCACACCTTCCAGAGGTTCTTCCATTAACTTCTCTACATCCCTCCTCTCTGGTGCCTCCAATTTTTTCAGTTTCTTCCAAATATCATCACTTGGCTGTCCCAAAAAACAAGGACACTAGCTGCTGCCACCCTATCTCATCTGCAGGATCAAGAATAGTATACCTGCATATCACATCCCTTAGCCTTTCCAAAAATTCACTTGGGGTTTCTACAGGATTTTGCTTAATAGCATGCAATGCACCCCCAGTTTATACTTCTAGGGATAGCATTCTCCAGTCCAAACTTTATCCATCCCTGGTATATCTTAAGCATATGGTACTCCCTGTTGTCATTCAGGTTCCACCTAGGGTCTGTGACAGGCACATTGTCTTCTGGTTGGCCCCGAAGGACCTGTCCCATGATTTGTGCTTGCACATGGCTACAAGCAGCTTTCAACACCAACTCCTTTTCAGTCTCCATTAGTGCATCTAGCATCATATCTATGTCTCCCCGGTCTGGGTCTTGTTTTTCTACGACTAGCTCAGATATCTTAGCTTCTCCCAAAGGATCATCCCTAAACCTTCTAACAGCATCCTTTCAGGCATCCAAGTCCCCTGCTGTAAAAGGGGTCCTAACTCATACAGGGCCCTGAGGTCCCACAGCCATTCTCAGTGGTGCCTGTATTACCAGGTTTGTCTTACTTCTGGTTTTGCTTCTAGTTCTGTTAGTGATTGGGGAGAATCCTTCTTTCTCTAAAGAATGGCTAGCCTTTTGGCAACTGCCATCTTCTGACCACCCGCAGGGGGGCTCTAGCTGCCGACTGCCAGCCTTTAGCCGTTCTCTGGGAGGCTCAACTTCCCTCCTCTGAGGGGCCCAGGAGGAAGCCAGATCGTCTATCCTCTCCTCCTCCTCTCCATGCTTCAAGTACCTCTGTCCTATGCTACAAGCTGAGCAACAAAGTTTCATTTGTCCTGATCCATGTTTGTGATTGTCCTTTTCCAAAGCTCTGGGTGCTAAATTTATTCCACACTCCTTCTGCCACTCAGGGTTTTCCCTTAAGGTGAAAAACATACCTGCATGCATGACCTTGTCCTATTTCTTTTAGCCCTCTTAAAAAAATAGCATCAGCTGTAGCTGCGTATTACAATAAAGTGTGCCATTCACAGGCTACTTTTCATCATTTTCTAATTTATATAATGGCCACCATTGGTTGCAATATTTGATTAAGGTTTTCTTATTGATGCTCCCCCCCCACCGCGGAGGGCCTCCAATTTCTTTCCAATGTGCTAGAATGCAGCCCAAAGGGCTTTTCTTCACAACCCCCTTGCTCTGTTGATACGTCTATTTTAGCTTTGCTTTTCTCCAGCTGCTCCCCTTGCGAGGCTACGGAACCACGGATCCAAACTCCGCACTTGCTTTGTACTTAGTCCTATGTCTCACCCACTCCACAGTCACACACTCATTTTTAACACCCCAGCCCTAATAATTCCAGACCAGTTTTTACTAGCACGCTGAGCAATATAACCCCTTAGCAACTTTACAACGATTA
>NW_008687229.1:0-7294 GCF_000695815.1 Acanthisitta chloris | reverse complement strand
ATATATGCCCTGGGCTTAGATAGCAGGAGCCTATAGGTGCAGGTTCAACACTTGGCACTTTGCAGAGAGGCTGGCAGCAGGCACGTGCCACAGGTCTCTGTGCCAGCTTGGCACCATTCTTGGCATTTCTCACAACATCCAGGGTAAAGCCCTTATGCAAAACAAATCTGATGCAAAATAGGTATTTATTATTCAGAAGCAGATGTTTTGAAGGCTGTTTCCTAACCTTTGCATGTCCATGCAAAACCTCGGTGAATGGTATGGATACTCAGTAGCAGAATATTCCTAATACTTGTGCATAAATAACATTTACATGCTGATACATGTAATATTTCCATGTGGATGCAAATGGTCCTCAGCACAGAGCAGTGGTCCAGCCCAGGTAGGCAGGTAGTTCATGCAGCTGGCAACACCTGGGGACAGACACACAGTGTACAAGGGCCATGGTGGTGCTAGAGGGGGCTGAATTGGGATTTAGGAAGGATTTGGCTGCTCATAGCCCTGTTTAGAAATACACATCAGCCCTGCATTTGGTGCAGATCCTCAGACTGTTATTTCAAAAATTGCCTTTTCTCTCTTTTCACATGATAGACAAATATCCAAAAGAGTCAGGGATGCTCTGTAACAAAATATCCTTCATATTTATATACTATGGACACTGTAGTGGAGGGAAGACCTGCTCTGTGCTGTCCAGCATTATGTGCAGGCATACACTTCATTTTCTGCCTGCAGCACACACCGGTACTGTCCAACTTCTGTCAGAGCTGCCAGCACTGCCTGGCCATGGACATCACCTCTGGGACCTTCTGCACACCTGAAGGAGCAGAAGGTAATCAAAACTATACTACAAATTCCAGCCTTTTAGTTAACTCCCAGTTTGCTGGCATGAGGAGGGTGAAGGCATCCACTGTGGTTATAAATTATAGTGGTTGGGCTTTAAAACAGGGCTCCTGAGTTACAGTGATAAACTCTTGGCTGCCCACAGGCTCTGTTAAGCCTGTGAGGTGATCATAAAGGCTTTGTGTGTCTTATAAAATGTCCTAGTTATGGCCATTCAAAGCATCTTCCCAGTTATTAAGTTCTCCCAGTCATGCTCCTAGCTGAGCCATGAAGCTGCATGGGAAGTTAGGACAGCACATGGCCCTGAAAGACCAGTTTTCCACCTTAAATTAGCCACTCACCTCAGAAAACCTTTCATCAGCTACCCAAGTCACCCTAGGTTTTTGCTAAGGTTTCTCAGACCAGGATGTCAATCATCCTGCCAATCATTTTGTCAGTCATTCTCCCAGGCACTTCTGCCTGCCGTGGGCGTTGCCCATTGGCATTATGCAGGCAATTCCCCCACCCTTGCTATCACCTTTCTGCCATGGCTCCTACAAATGCAGGGCAAATGCTACCAACTTGGCGGGAATTAATGAATAAGTAAGCAACTGCTACAAACCAAGGGGAAGAAGCCTGCAGACTTTCACTCTCTAGGTGAGACAATATTTACCTGTTCTGGTATAGAAACTAAGCATGCCAAGACATGAGAACAGTATGAAGAGAAAGTCCACTGGAAGATAGTGTCCCATTCTCAATGGACTGGCAAACCTGCGCTTTACTACCTAGCCAGGGATTATGTAGTAAAAAAAACTAATTAGCAAAGTTTAGGTATCAGCTGCTGGTTGTTTAAATGTCTTTAAACTGAAGGTCTGAGGGTAAGAAGAACTGATACTTCTGTGTAGAAGGAAGGTAGTGAATAGTGAGGATTTGCAGCACGTCAGCTCCAAAAACAGTGAGGCTTTAGCTCTAACGTGTTCTGGAGCCCCATTCCAGGCAGCGTTTAAGACCAGGCTGTATGGGGCTTTGAGCAATCTTGTCTAGTGGAAGGTGTCCCTGCCCATGGCAGGGGGTTGGAATGAAATGAGCTTTAAGGTCCCTCCCAACCATCCTACGATTCTATGATTCTGTTAGAAACTGGAATCTGTGTCTTTCCTAGAAAGTTTTCTGGGGTCTGTACAGGGGGATTTTGCATAGTTTGTGTGTCTTTTCTTATGGAGTACCCTGATGTTGTGTGAAGACAAAATGTTGGCATGGAGCATTTCGGTAGGAACCAACGAGCTGTAGAAGTACAGCAAAGGGACAACAGTGGCTACAGAAACTGTGTTTGGATTAATGACAGGTGGCATCTGATAGGCACTGGTCACCTTGGACATTTGCCCAGCCACCACGCATGATTTTGAACTTGGCAGCTCTTGTGCTGCAGTAGCAAGCTGGAGACTTTGAGTTGGATACGTGTATATTAAAAAAATCCAGGATATACATGGTGCCAAAGCAGTCTTGAGAATGCGGCAGTGGTAAAAGGGATGTCAGTGAAGGACTATGGTAGGACTGTAAATTCACAGAATATCCCAAGGGAGAAAAAGCTTTTGGCAGCTCTCAGCATCCCAGAGTCTGGCATGTGCAGGTTTCACTGGCAGTGTATTTAAATACAAAGTAGTGTGTGGGACTGTGGATTGCACTGAGCAATCTGGTTGGCCTCTGGTGATCTGTCCCACTGCTTGAGAGAGATACAGGTATGGGACGTAGCTCACACCTCTGGAGCCCATTCTGGTCCAGGGAAACAGCTTTGCATGCATGAAAATATCTGGGAACCAAACCAGTGGCTAAAAAAGAGGAATGGCAACTAGCAACCCTTTAAGCACATTTCTTATGGCATGTTGTGCCACAGTGCTAACTGTAAACAGTTAAGGAAATAAGGAGCTTCTCAAAATTTAGAAGTAATATGTGGTCATCCTCTTAACAGATCAAATGGTCCAATTTTCAGTAATTATGTGAAAAATAGGATGGCTCTTTTCTTCATTATAAGAAAAGCCAAATGATATATATTCGCACATACAGCTGCTGAAGGGCTGCTCCTAAACAATTGAACCAGTGTGTTCAGCATTCACCACTCTAAGGGGCTAATACTTGTCAGCTCTTGCTTTCATTTCTGTTGCTTAATAATCACTCTGTAATATCCTTACAAAAACAATGATGTCATGAAGTAATGACTTTGCAAAATACCAAAGCAAACCACAGGAGGCAGTGGAATAAAAGAATGTCTTCTCAATGTCTTACCCGTGACAGACCTATGTTTGCTTATCTACTACTGCTCGTGTGTGAAGGCTTTAACAGGCTTTGGTGGACAGATATGTAGTACACTGGGTTTGTTCTGGTCCTCTACAGATCAGTCAATTTGACTTTCATTGCTGAAGCAGTGGGACCTGCCATCACAACTCACTTTTCCAAGAACCTGATGCAGTCCTGGTGCCCGTAGATTTCCGCAAGCCTCTTGGGAGTGTCGCCGAACAGGTCAGCCGCGTCCATGGCAGCATGCAGGGAATGAAGGGTGTGGAGCACCCCCAATCTCCCCGACTCGGCAGCAAAGTGAGCTGGAGTCCAGCCCACGCGGCTCCGCAGGCAGTGCCGGGCGCCGTGATCCACAAGGAGCTTCACCAGCTCTGATTGCCCTTGCAATGGGCAGCAAAACAAGGAGAGAAGGTGAAACTGCATTAGAATTTATACCTTCAGGACGCAGATTGACACACACAGTTCTTCATGCTTCCCTCAGTCATGGATTTTACCCATGACTTCACCATTTGTTTTATCATATAAATGATACTCAATTACTTTTCCCCAGACTAGACTGCTTTCAAAAGAATTTTACAGTGAAAGCAACATTAAAATCAAAAAGATTTCTAATTTCTGAACAGCACATCTCAATTACTCATTGACCAGTTTTGGCTATTTCATTGCTTCATTTTGGTTTTTAGTTCAATGCAAAATAAAATTTAAACAGTGAAAAATGGGAAAACTTGTGAACAGCTTTACTAAAACAAAGGGGTTTTGGATAGAAGATAGAGAAATTACTTGTTTTCATTCACCTTCACATTTTTCTCACCTGTGGAATTGCTTAAAGAAGCAAAACAGTTATGTCTAACCCACTTCACACTGCCTTGACTGAGCTAGATCATTCCCAATGGCACCTAGGCCATGCCAGTCTCTCATCATCATTTTCTTAAGTAGCTCAGTTCCCTTTGCTGATGCCTAAATGAGTAATAATCCATCAGTGCAAAAGGAAAACATGGTCTCAACTGTAAAACAGTAGATTACACACTCAATTTGTGAGCAAAGATAGATGCCCTGACATGAGAAACCAACATGTAATGACCACCATAGCACAGATAAGTAGAGGTCCAGTTTCCCATTTCACACTGTGCACATCCCATATTGTTGCATCATCTCTTTTTTGGGCTGCAAAGGGATATTAGACTTTCATACTTCTGAAGGACCAAATGGGAGCTGCAAACAACTCTGGTCATCTGTTGTTCAGTTGGGATAAAAGGAGGGCAATATAAACCACATAGTTATTATTCTGTTCTATTGGATTTGGAAAATACCTGGTATAAATACAGTGGGTTTGACTTTCTGCTCATTCACACAGGTGTACATGGGAAATAAGTACTCTGCACTGCATGGAGTCACCTCTTAGAAAAGTAAAGTGGTGGAACAAGCAGCCATGCTGTATGTACATATGCAAATTTTAATGTGATGGAAGAAAAAAGCTAAAACATTACTTTTATGACAATCCCATAAATTATTTTGTAGGAAAATTTTATTTCATGCAAATTTAAATTGGCATTTTTACATTTTTTTGCTTATTAAGGACAAAATTATCAGATACAAGCTGTGATTATTGCCAGCATAGAAACTATTACAATCAGCATCACCTTTTATGACTCTGGTTCACAGAGGTAACAGAGTGGGGGGTGCTCTTACCTATGGCAGCAGCCCAGTGCAACGGGGTCCTGTCATGCCAGTCGACATCCTTGTGGTTTGGGTCACAGCGCCCTGTCTTCAAAATCTCCTCCACCCGGTTATAGTCCCCCAAAGCCACAGCTTCGTGGAGTTCTGTCATACTGCACACTTCAGAAGGGTTCCTGGTAACAGAGTTACAGTCGTTCAGTGGGTGTTCACTGATGTATCAGCTCCTCTCTGCAATTTTAATAGCTCAAGCAGTGTCTGGATTAAAAATGAGACAGGCACTGTGAGAAAATTGGATTTATTCAAAAGCAAGGAAAAAAGGAATGACATGGAAAAAAAAGATTAAAAATTAAAAAATATGTTCAAGAGAGTTATCACGGACTGATGGTGACATTTTGTCTGCAGTCATGGAAATCTGGAGCAAAATCCAGCCCTTTATATAAAGGACTTATAGATAAAGCCACATTGCATTTCTGAAGGAAGCTGCTGCTAAAAAAGAGCCAGCTCACAGTGAGCATTTGCCACGAGTCTGTTGTGCTCACTAACCATGGAAACTGGCTCCTCCCTTGGCAGTGCTGCAGATCTGTTACTGGCCTTGTTTTATTGCAATGACAGAAACATCTGTGCAAGTATCCTCTAATGTTCTTTGGTGCAAATAATAATAATAAGGGATAATAATAATAACAACAATAAAGCTTCTAAAAATAACATGGGTAGACAGTGATAAGGCAAGGGGGAATAATCTTAAACTAAACGAGATTTAGATTAGATAGTAAGAGGAAATTCTTGACTATGAGGGTGGTGAGGCACTGGCATAGGTTGCCCAGAGAAGCTGTGACTGCCCCATCCCTGGAAGTGTTTAAGGCTAGGTTGGATGAGGCTTGGAGAAACCTGATCTGGAGGAAGGTGTCTCTGCCCATGGCAGGGACCAGATGGTCTTCCAGGTCCCTTCCAACCCAAACCATTCTATATTTCTAGGAAATAATTGAGCTATGGCACGTTGCCCAAAATTCTCATCCCCAGTCCCATAAAACAGACCCCCATCAAGCAGACCTTCAGACCCTGCAAGGCTGTGGATTTCAATAATTGTACCTGTGCTGGGGGGTATTTCCCAGCTGCTTTGCTGGCAGGGAACTTAAGTAGACTGCAAGGATCATAATGCTATCCCATCATCCTGAGGATGGAAACTGCAGTATTTTCTCCAGTCTGGTCAAATCAATGGGGAAAACCCATTTATATTCCCATACTGGTAGCTGGTCTTGAGATAATTAGTCCAGTCATTGTCATAAACCAGAAGTCTTTTAGGATTTGCTCCTGCTTCTGCATCGTACTTACTTCATGGAGTAATTTTCACAGATTGAAAAGAGTGTGATTTTCACGTTCAGCATGTTGGAAAGGGCCAACATTGAAGCTTGCAGAAACTGTGAGGGGAAGGTTTGCAGTCCTAGGGGCTACATCCTGGGAGCCAGGGGTGGATGAGGCCATTTCCCTGCTCACAACTCCCATAAACGTCCCAACCACCTCCCAAATCCAGGTTGGAAGTACACAATTTCATCTCTACCCCACTTTCTTGTAAGAAAAAGATAAAATACAAAGGTCAGAGGAAATCACAGCCTGTTCCAGACTCAGGTGGTTAAACTGTGTAGACCAGATCCAAAAGAAAGACCCATATATGTCTTCTAGTGAGTTTGACTCCTGTGTGTCTGGGAATATCTGAATATATTAAAAATATAACAAATTTTGGAGCTCCTCAGTGGGCCATAAAAGCAAAACTGGCTTTGATATGTCTCTGTTACTTTAAAAACTTATACACCTCCTCCTCATTGCTTCTCACTAACCTTGAAGAACCTGTTCTTTTAGATTAAACAGAGATCTTCTGAGTTATCCTCCAACACCTTTCAACAGCATTAAATCTATCAGGAAGATATCACAGTCCAGCCCATCACTGAAATGAGGGCTGGACAAAAGCATGGGAAAAAAATCATGGACCTTTTCATACAAATTTCTTATTCTTTTCCAGCCTGAGATCACACACACACACATAGATACAAAGGGAGAAGAAGATAAACCAACGGTTCCACCCCCAGGAGCTCACCAGCTCTCCAAGAGGAGAGTCCACAGGGGCAGCTTCACAAGCAGTTTAGGACAAGCTAAATTTTACCTCCCCTTGCTGCCCTCCTTTGCTAGCCTTGAAGCTCATATGGCTTTCATCAGCTGTTGATCTCCCAGAAAATGAATCTTTTATTATTGGTGCTAGTGTTAGGGATAATTCCCTAATCTCAAGTGTTATCGAGGGGCAAACGCTGGAGCTGTGCAAAGCGGAGGTGAGAGCAGATGTGCCCCATCAGTAGGGACCTGTGCTTGACACTTCTTAAACTGCTCCAGAAACTGCACCCAAACGTGGGATCCCCTTCCTCAGAGTGCGGTTATCCCCTTCTCACAGGGCCAGAGGAAAAGATCTGGATTTTTACAGAGCGACCTTGAGCCAAAGCACGCAGCAGCAGGTCCC
>NW_008687228.1:0-3587 GCF_000695815.1 Acanthisitta chloris | reverse complement strand
GCAGCCGCGGCTGGGCCCTGCGCGGGGAGCGGGGCAGGGCCGCTGAGTGCGGGGCAAGGCTGCCTGGCCCTGTGCGGGGAGCACCTGCGCGACTCCGCGTCCCGGCAGTCGCCGCAGTCAAGTAACACGCGGGATTACGGACTAGGACGAGTGTATTGATGCCGGTTTATTTCCAGCTCGCCGAGGCAGTTCCTTGCTCATGTAGCCGAGGGAAAATACAGGGATGCAGACTGGTTTCTGGGCGGAAAGCCTCGCCTGTAGAGCTGAAATTCCATCATTTTCCTGGAAATGCTTCTTCATAAAACATCTTTTCAAAGACTCACAGTCTCTGTCATGTACAAACACAGCTGTGGATGTACAGGCGTGTTGGCTCATACACATGAGTTTGAGAATATACACATGTCTTCCCTCTATAGTGACCTTTCCTGTTTCTAGAAGATTTCCCTTCAGTTTTAACTTCTTCTTCATATATCAGGGTATGCCTTTAAATATCAGCCGTGAAAGAGTTTTTCGGGGAAGGTCGATCTCTGTGGGAGACAAATTTATTCATCTGAAGTAGCCGCTGCTCTCTGCACCGAAAATAACACAACATAATAATTGCAGGACTTCAGCACAAATCCGGGACTAGAGCACAGACCACATCCTGGTCCCTATTCCGGTGCCCCGTGAATCGGGCGTTTGTGTATGTAGGCCTATGTGAGTGCTAGTTATTCTGGGCTGGACAAAAGTCTCCACCGGCTCCCAAAGGCGTGACACCGGTGGGAGCAGTGAAAACAAGTCCTTGTGGGTTCTCTTGCCACTAGCATGAAGGGCAAACTGTCTGTGAGAGCAAGTCGTCTTCACCGGGAAAAGGACATTGCAGAGAGGCGGGGAGGATGAGCAAGGGGACAGAGACACGGCGGGGGCGATCCGCTGGTGCTCAGCAGGATGGGGTGCATCTCTGTGCCCACTCGGCTTTGTCCTGTCCCGCTTCCCCATCTCAAGGATTCAATTGAAGTGGGAGAGGGGAAGCAGGAGGTCCCACCACCCAGTCCAGCTGGCGCAGAAACTAGTCGGTACACATATATACGTTTCTCCCTGGGGTGTTCGGATTAGGGAGAAATGTTTGGCTCTTATGTTTTCCGAGCAAGCTCTTTTTCCAGTACTCTGTCCGCGACGGTGTGATCCATCTTACCCTGCTATAGAGAAAATAACACTAAATTGCTTGTCTTTTCATAGCTTTTCGAGTATCTCTTCTTCTTGCAGATTAAAAGATCGGCTGCTGGAAAAAAAAATCACAACACTGTGAAAGGAATAAAACTCTTAAGTCCATAAAGATGAAATGTAACCAGTATGTTGAATACATAACGCTGCTATATAACAGTTTCAATTAGTTGAGTAAGTCCTCTGTAACGTCTTGTAAAGGTGTAAGGACACGTTTACAGTATAAGTAACATAATGTTCTCAACTGTACGAGTTAATTATTTCCAGATTTTTTTTTTTTTTTTTTTTTTAGAAGTGAGTTTCACAAGTAAAGGCTCTGTCCGGGTATAAAACAACTGATGTATTTTTCCAATATTAAACATCTTGAGTTCATAATTGGAAGCCGAGGAAAGAACGGACAGTTAAACGATTAGACTAGAGGATTTTAGAGATTAAAAAAATATTTTAAAAAAAAGAACAGCCCTTTGTCTTTCGGGGAGCCGCAATTATGGCGACCGTGTCTCCTTCGCTCCGTTTTATCTCTACTCAATAGCAACAGTACATAAGACAATAACACCGCCTGGCACAGCCCAGGCAGGGAAGGCGGTTGTGTGCAACCAGCAGCCAGGAGGGAGGGGGGAGCAGAGGCTTCCTCCTACAATTCACAAGATCCCGAGAAATTTTGCGAAAATTCTTATTTCGCACTCAACGCCTTCAAACTTCTGGAAATGGGCAGAGTAAATTCTCAGGATTGTCGCAAGGTCCGTGCACGACCCCAGCTCTCTGTGCCAGCAGCCTCGCCCCTCTCCACCCCTCGGCGGCCCCTGCTTTGCCGTTCCTCCCACGGGGAGCCGAGGGGACCGTGGCACCCTCCATCGTCGGTGGTGCTGAGGCAGACCCTGGGAGGAAGGTATCGATGCTCTTTTCAGTTCCCCTCTTCCGTTCCTCTAGGGCTGACTGTTCACCCTCGTACTTTTTATGTTATAAAGGTCTTGAATACTTTGCGAGGAATTGAACTTGGTCCCACTCCCAAGTGGAGCCGAATTCTCATCTCTTCCCCCATGAGACTGCATTACCTACGTGTACTCATCTATTTCTAACCACCCCAGTGAAAACGAGCTGCATGAGCCTACCTCCCTCCTGCTAGTTTTTCCTTAAATTTTTTCTCATATTTAACGATATTTTAATTTTCTGTGGAGTGGATGTAAAATCTCAGTGAGCCAAAGAGGAGTTGAAAAGGAACTACAAAGATGGATGGGATTTCCCATGTTTAGGCCTTTCCTATAACTGAGTTTAGGACCTAAAACTCCATGCAAAAGGCTTGGCTTTAGGTCCCTGCACTCCACAGCTTCCAAGACAAGAGTAAGAAGGGATTCGTTCGCAAAAATCAACGCAAAATTCAGTTTTCACTAATTTTGATTGACAATAAAAAGGCCCACAAATCCCTCTCTTTTGTACATGTTCACCCAAATTTGCCTGATTTAAAACCAGGTGCTAGCAGTGGAGCAAATAAAGAGTTCCAGATTTCTCTTAAACATACTTACATTATTTATTAGAATATTTTGTTCGTGACGAACCAAAGCTCACTTTGGGTTCTTACACTGCTCTGAGACCAAAGTCTGCAGATTACTTTATTTTTTTAAAAGCAATCAATTACAGTATAACTGTCTAAAATCCTGTGTGGAACATTATACAAGCACTCATCCCAGGAGAGTCAGAGCGGTGCTTAATAGCAAGGAACATTTTCCCAGTCTTCTGGGAAGTCTGGAGGTATCTGAAGGAACTAGAAACCCGGGAGCCTTGATTTTTGGTTTTGGCTTTCTCTCTTTTTTTCTTTATTTTTCTTTTTTTTTTTTTTTTTTTTTTTTTAATAAGGTAACAGGAGAGACCAGTTCCTAATATCGGTAGGTAAAGCATATTTGCGCTTCTAAGGGTGAGAAGACTGGGAACGTCTCTCTGACCCGCGACTGGGATCATATATTGTTCTAAAGTAGAAATGTCAAAGTAAAGTCATTTACCACCTGGATGTCCTTGACTTCAGACGATTAAAGTTTAATCCGAGGTGTGTGCACAGCTTTACCGTGTTATTTAAACACATCAAAGGTCATAAAAGGATTCCAATAGCATGAGCTGCAGACCAGAGAGCTTCCTCTGTGGATAAATCCGTACTTTATTCTAGCCTAAGCTCCAGAATGCTCTTTAAAGAAAAAATAAATAAAAAAGAAACAAAGGGGAGAAGAAATACCCCCGATATGGTAAGGGGAAAGGGATTTAATTTCTCAAGGGGGTAACAGATTTGAAAGAAGCTGGAGGGTCGGGCTCTGGGGGATAGACCCGGGGAAGGACAGTCCTCGATTATCATTAGCTGTGCAGACATCTAGTGGGAAAGCCTGGCTATTGCACCC
>NW_008687227.1:0-1039 GCF_000695815.1 Acanthisitta chloris | reverse complement strand
GCCGCAGCTGCCAGGCTGCTCCTCCGCCCGCCCCGCGCCGAGCGGCACTGCCGGCATTAGCTCGGGCATTATTCATCGTGATTCCCCCGGGGAGCAGGGGCACGGCGTGGGGGAACAGCTCCGGAGGGAAGAAAAGGAAAGGGGCAGAGCCCACGGTGCCAGCTGGGCACAGAAGAGCCAAACGCCCAAGCCCCGATGCTGTTGTGCACCACAGACCTTCCCCACGGAGGGGTTTGGGGTCCACTGCTGACCCCCCGTGTCCATCCTGCCTGTGGAACTCTTTCCTGAGAGTTTTCCCACATCAGCCGCTGGATCCAGGAATCCCAACTCCCACCAGGTCCCCCAGCCCTCAGCATCACCAGTGGGGCTGTGGTGGCATGTCCTGCGCTTGGGGACTGGGATACACCTGATGGCAGTGCATCCAGGACAAAGGTCTAGGACTGGAATCGCCCGAAAGAGCAGAGGACACTCATGGGCACAGGCAACACCCCTCACCGTTCTCCCAGGGACATGGGGAGACACCTGTCCCTGGCACAGGGACATGCCATGCACACCTGTGTCCAACAGGGACACCTCTCCCTGGCTCAGGGACATGCCACACACACACACCTCTGTCCAACAGGGACACCTATCCCTGGCACAGGGACATGCCACACACACCTGTGCACGGAGGGACACCTCTCCCTGGCACAGGGACATGTGTCCCTGACACAAGGACATGCCACACACATCTGTGTGCACAAGGGACACCTCTCCCTGGCACAGGGACCCCCCCACATCCCTGTGCACGAGGGTTTCTGCACCAACACATCTGCCAGCACATTTTGGGGCCACCCCCACCCTGCCAACATCCCAATCCCTCTCCGTGCCATGGGGTGGCCATGGTGACACCTCGGGACACAACTCGGGGCATCGGAACCCACAGTCCTTCTCAGCGCACTCCAAACACACCCCGAGTGGTCTGTGTCCCCCTAGCCCAGCTCTAGGACAGTCCCAGGAGATGACCAGGAGGAAGGGGAGGAACACGCCAGGTTCTGTC
>NW_008687226.1:0-1515 GCF_000695815.1 Acanthisitta chloris | reverse complement strand
AAGTCCCTAACGAGCCTCACCCCATGTGTTTATACCCAAAAGACCAATGGTACTGAATTGGTGATTGATAAACTGATACTCAGCACCACCAGGTCGAGGCTCAGCACCACCTTCCCTGGCTGTATCTGGGGCTCTAATTAAGGGCTAATTAAGGGCTAATTAAGGGCTAATTAAGGGCTAATTAAGGGCTAATTAAGGGCTAATTAAGGGCTAATTAAGGGCTAATTAAGGGCTAATTAAGGGCTAATTAAGGGCTAATTAAGGGCTAATTAAGGGCTAATTAAGGGCTAATTAAGGGCTAATTAAGGGCTAATTAAGGGCTAATTAAGGGCTAATTAAGGGCTAATTAAGGGCTAATTAAGGGCTAATTAAGGGCTAATTAAGGGCTAATTAAGGGCTAATTAAGGGCTAATTAAGGGCTAATTAAGGGCTAATTAAGGGCTAATTAAGGGCTAATTAAGGGCTAATTAAGGGCTAATTAAGGGCTAATTAAGGGCTAATTAAGGGCTAATTAAGGGCTAATTAAGGGCTAATTAAGGGCTAATTAAGGGCTAATTAAGGGCTAATTAAGGGCTAATTAAGGGCTAATTAAGTCCCTAACGAGCCTCACCCCATGTATTTATACCCAAAAGACCAATGGTACTGAATTGGCGATTGATAAACTGATACTCAGCACCACCAGGTCGAGGCTCAGCACCACCTTCCCTGGCTGTATCTGGGGCTCTAATTAAGGGCTAACAAAGGGCTAATTAAGGGCTAATTAAGGTACTAATGAGCCTCACCCCATGTATTTATACCCAAAAGATCAATGGTACTGAATTGGTGATTGATAAACAGATACTCAGCACCACCAGGTCGAGGCTCAGCACCACCTTCCCTGGCTGTATTTGGGAGCTAATGAGGCACTAATTAAGGGCAAATTAAGGCACTAACAAGCCTCACCCCATGTATTTATACCCAAAAGATCAATGGTACTGAATTGGTGATTGATAAACAGATACTCAGCACCACCAGGTCGAGGCTCAGCACCACCTTCCCTGGCTGTATTTGGGAGCTAATGAGGCACTAATTAAGGGCAAATTAAGGCACTAACAAGCCTCACCCCATGTATTTATACCCAAAAGATCAATGGTACTGAATTGGTGATTGATAAACAGATACTCAGCACCACCAGGTCGAGGCTCAGCACCACCTTCCCTGGCTGTATTTGGGAGCAGGCTCAGCACCACCTTCCCCAGGCCTATTTTGGAGCTAATGAGGCACTAATTAAGGGCTAATTAAGGCGCTAACGAGGCTCACCCCACGTATTTGTATCCGGAGAAGGCGAGCAGGTCGATGGTGCTCAGGTCAGTGCTGATGGTCACCAGGTAGAGGCTCAGGACAATGCTCAACACCTCCAGGATCAGCCAGGCCAGGGCTGAACTGGCCACCAGGCCCAGACTGTCCGGGGAGAACCTGCAAACACAGGGGGGACCCCAAAATTTGGGGGGATTAGAGGAGGTTTGGGGGTCCCAG
>NW_008687225.1:0-4717 GCF_000695815.1 Acanthisitta chloris | reverse complement strand
CCCTCGGGTCCGCCCCGTCTAACGCGGAGCCCCCCGGGGGTCGCGGAGGGACCTGGTGGGGCTGCGCAGGCACAGGAGCGCTCACCTCCCTCCCTCCCTCCCCGCAGAGCACAGCCTGGGTGTCTCCAACCCCATTCCCCCTGGAAATAGGAATAGGAGGCTGAGGGTGCTTGCGCAGACTGGGATATGCCCGTGGGCTACAGCGGGCAGAGCTTGTGGGGAGCGGGTCAGGAACACGAGTGGCCAGGAAAAGCGCGAGGAAAGGCAGGAGGGGATGGAACCATTCGCAGCTCCTTGCGGAGCCGGGGGTGTGTTGTCATCTTTGTTTTGGTTGTGTTGTTTTGTTTTTCCAGGAGATTGGGACAATAGCTGGAGTGGATTATTCATTCCCGTAGGCAATACTTCCCTGTATGGGCTTCAGGATGCAGTTGGAAGCTCGGGAACAAAGCGGGCATCGAATGTCAAGGTAACTGGTCCCCTTCCTTTGTTTATGCTATTGTTAATGACGGGGCTCACTCAGCCCCGGCCTCAGCCGTGCTGTATGGCATTAATATTGACTGGAGAGAATAAGCAGGGCAATTAAAAACCAACCGCCAAACCCAGAACAACAGCAGCAGCCAGCCCAAGCCCAGTTCTCCAGGTAAAACATGCTTCTTCTGGGCTACTGAGAATGATATTGTCACCTCGCATGGTATTCACAGAAATACACATACCATTCATGTCCGTATCCATCATTAACACCAGAACCCTGTCCCTCAGTTCAAAATCAAAAGGGAAAGGGCGTTATTTTCAAACACCCACAGTTACAGCGTGAGGGAATTCTCATCATGCTGAAAAAATAAAATTATTTTTAAAAAAACTAACAAAATTATCCTTTTAATTACTATAGTCTGAAAGTAGCAGAAACCTGAGAGTTTATTGACTCATTTTCTTCTTCTCGAGGTAGCGGATGGTATTTAAAGTTCAACATTTCACACAGCTTCTTGTTTAGTTTAATTTCTTCAACAATCTAGGCGATTCCAGCAAACTGAGTTAAGAATTTTGGTACACATCTGAGTATGGATCTGCATAAAATAGAGAAGGCAGCTGAACTGGGGAGAGGGTGTTTTATTATTTTAGGAAGAGAAGGGAGTGTATGTTTGCATGTGTGTGGGGATACTTGTGTGTGTGAGAGAGAGGGAGAGAGACAGAGAAACGAACTGAGAAATTTGCACCTTACAGTTGGTCTGTAGCTTTAGTGTGGACTCTGGAATAAATATCTATTGGATCTCTCTGAGAAATGTCCCACTCGGGTAGATAGACCTCTTTTTTGAATGAGAGCTTCAGGAGATGAAAGAAATGTATGTTACTCCAGGACAATTCTTCACCAGCCCATTTTTTTTCCCCCTCCTTTAGAAAGATTAGTTTCAGCTCTGCTATCCTGGGCCCATTTTCTGTCAGGGAAGGGATATAATAATGATCAATGCACAGCACTTCTCATATCTTTTGTACTTGGTAAATATTTGCAATGTCTTGAATGTGGAAGGGAGGTGAAGAGATGAGCCCAAATTCAGCTTCAGAAGATCTACTCACACAGAGGAGGGAAAAATCCAAACAATCAAAACCAACCTGCTCAGAAGACCCTCCAGCCCACACCTCCCCTATAGCCATGCACTGACGTTTTTGCATTTTATCTGCCTTCTTGGTGAAATGGTCTACATACATCAAGCTACCTGGGTTTATGCAACCAGCTCAGGGTGTACATTAGTACTCCAGTTGAAAATGGAACCTGGAGCTGTTGAGCAAACAGTTCCCACTCGACTATAGCACGGACTGAATGCTGTGTAGTCAGCTCTACGGAGCAGTGGCAGGGAAGTAGCACCAAGCATTTCCAAAACTAATAACAAAAAGTTTAGCATATATAAAATGTTTATACAGCCCAGATTCTCTCAAGTTGTTTGAATTTGGAGTTTATGCACATAAACATAGTACCCATACAGTTCCCCATTAGCCAGACCCTGCTTTTTATAATCAATTCATTTCAATTTGAAAGAATGGCCCCATACACAAGACAGTCAACAACCCTTTGGCTTTCTCCACTCAGTGTGGACCTCAGGAAGAAATAGCATCTGTCTTTGTCATTTCACACGCCTATCTCAGTGCCTTGACATTGTTTTTTAAGATCAGGCCTACTACCAGTGTGGGTAACAGTCCCCAGCTGGTTCCCCTGTTCTAATCCATTTTCCCCCTTCTCATCTTAGGCCCTTTCCAAGGAAGAAATAATTCTGCTGAGAAGCCTTGTCTGGACTTTGGAGGGCATGGCACAGCGATCTGATCTGAAATCACTGTCCCTGTGGCTAGAAACTCTCCTCTGTATCATGTGCCTTGCAGGAAATGCAGCAAAGGGACACTTGGAGTGACCAAGCATCTGGCACCAAGCAACGACAATCCACTTCACGCTACTGCGGAGGAAAGTTTGTTCCCAAACCAAACACTTTGTGGTGCTCAGTACTGGTGTCAAATTGGTTTGAATGATCCCAAGACTAAAATAAAGGTCTCCATTGTGGTATGCCACTGAGCTTGTCCTGCTAAACCTTCCTGGTTTGCGTTGAAGGTACTGAGCTGATGTAACACTGTCTTTTCGCCCCACGGGTGGACGCAATAGGAACAATTCAGAAAAGTTCTGTTTGGGTTTTTTCCCCCTTGTAGTTGAAGAAATGCAAGCTATCAGAAACAAGCCTATGTTTGAAGGTACAGTTTTCAACATGAGTGGGAAACATATGTACTGGCACTATTCAACCATTCTGTAAGGGCTGTGCTCGAATTTTGGCTTTTAATCTCAACTCTGTTAGAGAGACATGCAAAATGGAATGGAGTCTGATTATTTATGCTGTAGCCTTGTGATACTCATCCTATAACCGTTGGGGAGAGAAGCAAAACACTACTAGAGCTTTGGGTGAGGCTGAGTTTCAGGGGGACTCTAGTCTTCACAGGTTCTCACTTCACTGTCTTTCTTCCCTTGGTATTTGTTATATGGGATTTTCTTTTTTGATTTTTTTTTTGTCTGCTGTTCTATGTTTTAAAGTGAGTAGGGACTAAATCCTGCTGAGAGAGAGCTCCCTCCATCACAAACTCACGTTTGGAAAATGCCTACCCTCTTCGACTGCCCCCCTTCAAGTCATCCTCCCCCTTCTAGGGGAGAAAAGAAAACCTTAAAAACGAGAAGGTAGGGGTGGGGAGGAAGGGGGGAACCCCTAATTCCTCAGTGACCTGCACAGCTCGGACAGACCTCCAAGTTTCCCTTCCCCTCCTGCAAACAAACCCCTATGGAGAAAATAAAAAACCCCCAAACAACCCATATGCCTGAACTGTTAATGTGGCTTAGGGTTTATACAATTCAGGCTCAATTTTAGCACTCTCGGGGCGAGGGGGAGGGAGGGGAAATTAAGGGTAGGGAGAAGAAAGTTTGGATTTAACTAGAAAAAAACATCACAACTAAAGTCCCAGTTATCACCAAAAGCGACAAGCATCCCCGGCAGCCGGTGCCCGGTCCCGAGGCAACTCTGCCCGTCACACAACGGCTCTGGCCGGCAAGGAGAGGCAGCCCCAGCCCTGGCTCCTGCCCCGCGGAGGGAGCCACCCTCCCTCCGAACGCTGCGGGGGAAGGCAGCTCTGCCTGGGGGCTGCGGGGCTGGCAGGGAAGTTTTTTGGTACTGCTAAAGGCATATATACACACACAGATAGATATAGATATATAGATATATATATATCATACACACACATCTTTATATATAGATATCTATGTAGGTGTCTAGTCTATGTTTAAATTATTCTATCTATACACACAGTCCTCCTCTGATGAGGTCATTCTCCCATATATACGAGATTGGGTGTATGATGCCAGAATCTAACGCCAAGATCTTATCTCTGCCGATCTAAAAGCAATATAAAGTAAATGTTAGCAGAAGGGGAAATAAATTTTGGAGAGAAACATTCAACAAGGTGTCCCTGAAGGCTTTTCCCCCGCCCTCCCCAGCCGATGTACCCACGCACTTTATGCCAAAGAGAGCCATTTCAGAGCAAGAGACTCCTGCTTCAGAGCAAGGACAGGCTGCACCCCGCATCGTGGGTCTGTGCCTGGCTGGGGCTGCACCTTGACATTTTTAATCCCCTCTTGCCTTTCCCGAGCGACGCTCTCCTCTCTAATGCGCTAATCGGCTGCAGCTTATTTATTTTTATTTTTTTTCCCCTGTGGCTCCAAATGTCTTAATGTTTTTTGATTTCAGGAAACTCAGAACGGAAGGGGGGATGCTACTTGAAAGTGTGACTCAAAAAAAAAAGGTTTCGCTTTGCAGTCATCAGTAGCACCAGGAGACAGCTCCATTAAAAAAAAGTAGTTTTCCACTGCTCTTGAAAAGCCGTTATTTTTTACATCGCTTTTAGGAAGATAGATTAACAAAACATCACATTTCAAGCCACTCTGATCTGTAATTAAATGGAGGAGCCGGTTTGTATTCTCCTATGGCTTTTACAGAAGTTGCAGTGATCCAAAGTCAGGTTGCTGTGTCAGAGTGGCATTTTTATTAATGAGAATACAAAAAGCTTGCATATTCTTAGCCCGGCTTGAATTTAGTTGCTAAGCAACCGCTGTATGGTAATTCATCCGCGAAATTTAAATCTTGGAGAAAGGATCCTGCGTTTTGCTCAATGGTAGCCACGAGGAAAACAACTTGTGGGA
>NW_008687224.1:766-1254 GCF_000695815.1 Acanthisitta chloris | reverse complement strand
GTTGGGAGACAAAAAGAGCCGAAGTCTGGGATGGTTTGGGCTCCTTGCACCTCAGAGCCAGAGGCTGCTCCTGCAGACACCCCAGAGGGTTTCAAAAAGCCTCAAAGTCATAAAAATCACAAACCTTGAGGATTCTGTTAAAAAAAAACCCAAACAAATTTGGAGGATTTGTCTCTTTAAAACCATAAATTCAGGAAATTCATCTTCTTAATAAACAGAACTCAGAGGAGTCTCTTAAAAAAATCTATAAATTAAGAGTATTCTCTTAAAAAATCCCTAAGTTCCATTAAAGCTCCAACATTCCTTTTTTCCAACCACCATTGGAGCAGCCTCCTGGGCACTTTTGGACTGGCCAAACCAGAGCTGAACTGGGGCCAAACTGGGGCCAAACAGGAGCTTTACTGGGGCCAAACCGGGTCTGAACTGGGGCCAGACGAGGTCACTGGGGCCACTCTGGTCCCTGCGCTGCCTCGGACTCCGTGCGGCTC
>NW_008687224.1:0-745 GCF_000695815.1 Acanthisitta chloris | reverse complement strand
TCCAGCCCCTGTGATGTCACTGTCCTGGCAGCCAGGCCAAGGCAAACACCGGGAACGGCTCCTGGAACGGCACGACCTGGCAAACAGTGGGAACGCTGCCCGGAATGAGGCACATTCCAGCCCTGGGCTCTGGCTGGGATGAGGGATGAGGCTCCGGCTGCCTCCAGCCCTTCTGTTACAGCTTGGGATAGAGCTGAGTGTGCCCCAGCTGATCCCGGATCCCAGCTGATCCCAGCCCCAGTCCATCCGTAGCAACATCAGAATAACATGGATGAAGCGGCTCTGGTGGGTCAGTTGGAGGGAATGTTCCCAGGGGACTCAGTGGCTCCTCCAGGCACAGGCCATGGGAGATGACACCAATGGATCCTGGCACAGCAGATCCCAGTGCCACCAGCAGATCCCAGGTACAGTCAGGGGAGGTGTCCCTGGTGGATCCCAGTGCCACCAGCAGATCCCAGGTACAGTCAGTGGAGGTGTCCCTGGTGGATCCCAGTGCCACCAGCAGGTGCCACCCCTACAGACACTCGACCTGCGCGTGCCGGAAGTGCGGCCAGATGCGGAGCAGCTCCTGGGGCTGGTAGTGGTGCACCATGACGAGGCGGGAGAAGAGGCACTTGTCGTAGTCGCGGCGATACATGGCGAAGGTGCCGCGGGGGCCGTCAGTGACGGCGACGCCCAGTGCGTGCAGGCAGATGCCCACGAAGGCGTCCTCCATGTTGATGACGGGCAGCGTCTGCGCCACGCC
>NW_008687223.1:3063-4650 GCF_000695815.1 Acanthisitta chloris | reverse complement strand
CCCAGGGGTGCTTGGGGAGGGTTTGGGTTGCTCTGGGAGGTGGTTTGGGGTGTTCAGGATCTCCCAGCCCTTGTTCCCATCCCTAGGGTCTCCATCCCACCCCAGTTCCCCAGGACTCACGGTAGATCTTGCTCCTCATCCTGGGGCAGACACAGGCCCAGACGAGGACGGCGCAGATCACGGCGCTGCCCGAGGACAACACCAGGATCCCCCAGAGTGGCACCTTGTCGAAGCCAAGCACTGTGGGGACAACAGCAGCCAGGTCACCCACCTGGGACCTCCTCTGACCACCCCAACGTGTGGTGAGACCTCCTGGGGCACCTCCAACCACCCCAATGTGGGTTGAACCACCCACCCAGCACCTCCTGGGTCACCTGTGAGCACCCAAGATGGGTTGAAACCTCCTGGACCACCCTTCAACCACCCCAAGATGGGTTGAAACCTCCTGGACCACCCTTCAACCACCCCAAGATGGGTTGAAACCTCCTGGACCACCCTTCAACCACCCCAAGATGGGTTGAAACCTCCTGGACCACCCTTCAACCACCCCAAGATGGGTTGAAACCTCCTGGACCACCCTTCAACCACCCCAAGATGGGTTGAAACCTCCTGGACCACCCTTCAACCACCCCAAGATGGGTTGAAACCTCCTGGACCACCCTTCAACCACCCCAAGATGGGTTGAAACCTCCTGGACCACCCTTCAACCACCCCAAGATGGGTTGAAACCTCCTGGACCACCCTTCAACCACCCCAAGATGGGTTGAAACCTCCTGGACCACCCTTCAACCACCCCAAGATGGGTTGAAACCTCCTGGACCACCCTTCAACCACCCCAAGATGGGTTGAAACCTCCTGGACCACCCTTCAACCACCCCAAGATGGGTTGAAACCTCCTGGACCACCCTTCAACCACCCCAAGATGGGTTGAAACCTCCTGGACCACCCTTCAACCACCCCAAGATGGGTTGAAACCTCCTGGACCATCCTCCAACCACCCAAGATGGGTTGAACCCTCCTTGATCACACCTAGATGGGGGTGAAGCCTCCTGGGTCACCTCCAACCACTGACCACCCCAACATGGGGTGACCCATCACTGAGCACCCCAAGATGAGGTGTTGAGGAGCCTCAGAGACCTCTGAGGAGCCTCAAGAGCTGCTGAGGAGCCTGTCCAGGCCTCCTGGGCCACCCCATCCCTCCAAACATCTCCTTGTCCCTGCCAGCAGGAGCTGATGCCACACTGAGGACCCTCCAAGGCCACACTGAGCATTCTGGTCCCACTCATGGCCAGGAGAAGCCTCAGCAGGCCCAGGTGGAGCTCCTGGGGCTGTGCCACCTCTCCCTGGTGGAGCTGGTTTGTGTCCCTGTGGTTTCCTGAGCTGGAGGAGCTGCTGGAGATTGGGTGTGGACATGGTTTGCTCCACCAACACTGCCTGGAAGTGTCAACTGATGCCACTGGTGGTATTGGAGCTGCTCCAGCATCAACTTGGCACCTCTAAGGTGGATCCTTGTTGATCTGTAGCATCAGCTCTTCCTGGCAGGGACAAGGAGATGTTTGGAGGGATGAGGTGGCCCAGGAGCGTCTG
>NW_008687223.1:840-2398 GCF_000695815.1 Acanthisitta chloris | reverse complement strand
TCCTCAACACCCCTTGGAGGCTCCTCAAGAACCTGTTGAGGCCACTCAGAAGCCTTTGAGGCTCCTCAGAACCTTTCAGGGACCTTCCAAAAGGTCACCAAGGGGTAGACATGGACAAGTCCAGGAGGTCCCAGCCCCAGTGCCAAGCCCCAGGTTGGACCTCTTGGTGATACTTACAGGGAGCTCCAGTGAACATGATGGAGAAGAGGTTGATGCCCACGGTGCAGGCATAGAAGATTGGCAGAGCCCTCAGGCCATTGGGGACAGGATCTGCCTGGAAGACAACGACAAAGGGTGGGGAAGAGGTCAAGGAAAAGCTCAACAACAGGTCTTGGCCAAAGAGGGTTGTGTGTTGGGGCAGGAAGTACTGGAGGATCAACCAGGAGGTCTCAAAGAGACTAGGGAATGATCCCACCACAGTGGAGAGGACACTGAGGGTCACACAGTTGGGTTAGGGTCACTAGAGGTTCTCCAGGCCCATCCTGGAGATCCCCCAGGGCCAACACCTTCTCCAGGGACCTCCTGGAGAACCTCCAAGGAGGATCAGGGCTGGGAGGACCCTGGTGGTCCCCCAGGGCTCCTGAAGGCTCTCTCAGGAGCTCCCAGGACCCTGGAGAGAACAATCCTCCCAGAGCTGGGGGAGAAAACACTGGGGGAGCCCCAAGACTCCCCAGTTGAGTGTCCCAACCAGGGGAAGGGGAGGGAGAAGGACAAGAAGGAGAAGAAAAAGGACAAGGAGAAGGAAGAAGCCTAGTCATCCAACCATTCCCAGGATCTCCAGCCCTGGAGCACCTCATCCCTCTGTTCTCCTCCCACCTGTCCAAGCCAACCACCTTGGCCCCAAGGTAAAGGTCCACTCCTCCTGCCAAGGAGCTCTGGGACCTCCTCCCTGTCCACCAGAACCTCCTCCAGCTCCTAATCCTCCTCCAACAATGAGGTTCTGGGCCCAGGACAACCTCCTGGAATCTTCCCAAAGCCTGAGGAGCACCAAGAGGGAAGAGAGAGGCAGGAGCAGCCGAGGTTGCTGTGCCAGCAATGACATTGAGCTGCTCCACAAAGCCACCAGAGATAAGATCTTAACATCTCTTGGGTCATTGGAGCTGAAACCTGAAGGAATTTGACCTTGGAGGTGCAGAGGGAAGTGCTGGAGATCTTCAACAGCTGGTGGGAAGAAGTCCCAACTGGGATAGATTAGGTCTAATCTGCTCCAAGAGGTCCCACCAGGCTCCAGGGAATGTTCCCACCAGGGCTGGGGAGGACACTAAGGGTTCCACAGGTGGTTTAGGGTCACCAGAGCTCCTCCAGGGACCTCCTGGAGATCCTCCAGGGCCAACACCTTCTCCAGGGACCTCCTGGAGACCTTCCAGGGCCAACACCTTCTCCAGGGACCTCCTGGAGACCTTCCAGGGCCAACACCTTCTCCAGGGACCTCCTGGAGACCTTCCAGGGCCAACACCTTCTCCAGGGACCTCCTGGAGACCTTCCAGGGCCAACACCTTCTCCAGGGACCTCCTGGAGACCCTCCAGGGCCAACACCTTCTCCAGGGACCTCCTGGAG
>NW_008687223.1:0-779 GCF_000695815.1 Acanthisitta chloris | reverse complement strand
GAAAGAGTTGTTCCTGCTGGAACAGGCCACTGGTGGCCCCATGGGTTGGAGAGGAGGAGGTGATGCCACCACAACCCTCAGCTCTGCTCTGTGGAGCAACCACAAGGCACATTTGGACACCCTTGGAGGTCACAAAGAGCTCCAGGATGGGATGGGCCTGGAGAAGGTGTTGGTTCTGGTGACTCTAAACCAACCAAGAAGTCCTTGAGGAGCAACCAAGAGCCCCAAAGTGTCTTGAGATGAGCCAAACCTTACCTTGGAGAGGATGAACCTCTGGACCAGGAAGAAGAGGACAGCAGACATGATGCCTGACAGGAGGGGTGAGATGAACCAGGACAACACTAGGAGAGGAGAAGGAGGGTCAGGACAAGGCCAGGAGCACACGAGGAGCAGCTTGGGGAAGGTCCAACCAGTTTGGGCTTACCTATCTTGAGCAGCTCTGACCACTTGACACCTCTTTGGCCTTTGGCCACCAAGGAGAAGCCAATGGTGGCCCCAACGATGCAGTGAGTGCCGGAGATGGGAAGTCTGAGGAACGAGGCCAAGAGCTGCCACACGGCAGAGCCTGCGGAGGAGAGGAGAGAAGGGAGGAAAGAGGGAGAGAAGAAGGGAGGAAAGAGGGAGAGAAGAAGGGAGGAAAGAGGGAGAGAAGAAGGGAGGAAAGAGGGAGAGAAGAAGGGAGGAAAGAGGGAGAGAAGAAGGGAGGAAAGAGGGAGGAGGAGGAGGGAGGGAGGAGGAAGGAGGAAGGAGAGGAGGGAGGGAGGGAGGAGGAAGGAGAG
>NW_008687222.1:262-771 GCF_000695815.1 Acanthisitta chloris | reverse complement strand
GGATTTGGGGGAGCTCATGCTGAAGAGCCGTGTGCTGGGGGCACATTTATTGCAGTGGGATCATCTGGGCCTGGAGCTCTTCAAATGGGATGCCCAGGAAAAGAGGGAAGCCATCAAGAGAATCTCCATGGTCTCTGCCTGACAAGCTATGTCAGCAGGCAAGACTAAGGTCCTCACTATTTAAGGGGCTCTTTGCTTAAGTAAAACGTTTACAATCAAGGCAGTTCATTATGACACTTAAGGCATTTTTGAGGTCCCAGCAGGGCTCTGAGGTTACTGAATCCCATGGTTCTGCACACCGTAACTGTTGCTGCAGCAGTGGTGGTGGCAGCAGTGGCATTTGGAACAGCAAAAAAGAGATTTAGGACATCTGAGGCGGGATCATGAGCTTTCTTGTGCATCTTCTCCTCCTCCCCCTTCTCCTCCTCCCCCTTCTCCTCCCAGTGGCCCTGCATGTCAGGCTTGTCCAGGCTGCCCCATTGAGAGAGACAGGATCAGGTATGCTGTCT
>NW_008687222.1:0-232 GCF_000695815.1 Acanthisitta chloris | reverse complement strand
CGCACAGCCGGGAGCCAGCCCAGAGCTCCTCAGGCCCCTCTGCACTCTGGCCTGGTGCTTTGGATGCCTTGGGGCCTCCTGCAGCAAAGTTATCAATGTCCATTCAAAGAGTGATCATTGACACTGTGGCAAGTGCCCGATGGCAACAGCTTCTCTGGCTGTTGAGTTACAGGAGCACACGCAGGGAGGAATTCTCCAGCTCCTGGGCTGGATGCTGTGCCCAAGCCCAGCT
>NW_008687221.1:0-12176 GCF_000695815.1 Acanthisitta chloris | reverse complement strand
TACCTCAGCCTTTTCCTCATCTTGGAAAGTGGAAGGTTACAGCAAATTCCACATTGAACTTCCACAATGAATTCCACTTGAATTTTTGTCTGCTTGATTAGCTAGATGTAAGCTCCATAAGAACCCAAAACTAGGAAGTAGAAAAACAGCAAATATACCCCCATGTTGCCCCTTTTTTGCACCCACTTTGCAGATGTACAAATCTGTACAGATATAGATGTACAAATCTGAATATTTTTTATCTTGCCCTTTTTTTTTGGGAATATTAGGAGATCTTGTGACAGGGTAAGAGAAATTTGATCTACTGGCATCCAAACTATTCAGGGAGCAATAACCTGATAGAACTATAGAAGTAGAGAAATTGCATGGGATCAGAGACTTTACAGTTTCCTCCTCTAAAGCAATGCTCAAGAACTGAGTGGATTGTAATGAGGGGAAGGGAGAGCAGCTGATTTGGAGTAGGTAGCAGGGTGTATGTGTCTGATGCAAAGAATGATTGCAGCAGTAAATTGAAGGGGTTCGAGTCTGGTCAGACGCTGCTGTGTATGATACCATCTCACTGAGTGTATTTCGTGTGAGAAAACTGAACTAAGAGATGTAAAAGGGAAAATAGCTATTGCTGAGTGAGGTAGGAAAATAAATCAAATGATCCTGGGAAGGAAAGCTTTTGTTGTGACCTTCCTCACATGAAAGATACTTTTACTTGACAGCTGAAGGTAATTTCCTGGTGCTTTTGAATTGCCAAATGTACCAGTAATGGAAGATTGTTTCCTGTATATTTTTCCTTTGTGATGAAGTCCCTACTAGTGTATATGCTGATTCCTGAATCTTGCACAATTTTTATTGGTTAATACCCCCAAAAAAAAAACCAACCAACCAAAAAAACCACCTCAGACATTTTCTCTCTGACTTTTACTGATTTAAATGACCTAAAGATAGCAAGTGATACTACTTAAACATAGCAAGTACTGATTTTTTTTTGGCTGAAACCCAGTGAATTGAGGAAGAAAATCACCCCAGTAATTTATCTTAAGCTTGATGTGAATCAAAAATGTGTCCTTGGCAGGATGGGTGTAACAAACAATGCTTGGTGAAAATGACCATGCAATGAAAGATAGCTGTGCATTCCCAGAACTCGAAAACAAGCAAAGGACTCAAAAAACTTACAGTAATTCAAAGCAGAGCAGTATATATTGTCTCTGGGAAATTCTATTCTACATACTGAAGGAGCTTAACTTGAAGTAGAATTTAGTATAGGAATGGACAAAATACACCTCTAAATACTTCAAATAAAATGTGATCTCCACGTTCAGATATTTCAGCCTTGCAGACTGTGTAACATTGACTCAGTGGTGATGACACTTGGTATGTTGTAGTATTCCATTTGATTTCTTCTTCATTGCTTTTGAATAAATGAGAGCTTTTATCCTCATGCATTCCATTACACCTCCTTGGCTTTCCCAAGAGTTGCAACAGTGACTTAAAAGACAGCTGATTCTTTGAAGAATTTATTCATAAACATAACAATTACATAAAATTAATTTTTAGGAGAAGGAGGTTTCTAAATAGAAGAGTCTATCTCATACCTCTTTAATAGGAAAACAAGGAATAAATGAAAGCATCAACTGAAAGAAATTAGTACTTCTCTTGGCAGCTCCAGCCAGTGACATCATGTGGTTTTGGCTCTACATCCCTTTTCTTAAAGACCAATTGCTTTACTAAAGATGTCATAGAGCAAACACATAGTGGCAATAATACTTCAGAAAATCCCTTCCAAGAATATGGGAGCTCCACCTTCCAAATGACCTAAAAAAAATAATTGGGAAAAAAAATCAATGGAATCTAAATTTCTAAACAAAAAGCAGTAGAGAGGCTTGGGCAGACTTGGTTGCCTCACTGCTGCTTTCTGGGTCTAAGGAATTCAAGTAATTTTCTAGTTAAGGAAGGATCTGGATCATGTGTCTTTGTGTTTCTTGCCACCAATGCCGTAAGTCAATGAAAATGCTCAAAATATTTTGCATCTTCCAGAGGTGAAGACCAAAACTACAATGCAAATAGTATATATCATTTTCTCAAAGGTTCTTAGAGGGATGTAGTTCCAGTAAGATGGGAGCGGTTGATTGCCCATAAAGGGCAAGCTGATTGCCCATCAACTTACTGGTTTAAAAAAAGAACTAGGTGTTAATTAACTGCTTTTGTGGTTAGCTGCAGTTTTCCAAGAGTTCATCCACCTGGTATTGTGGAAGAGAAGAAGCGTGAAATTTAGTTTTGACATAAAAGTGTCAAAGACTTAGAACAAATATGTCAGAAAAATTCCCTTCCATATTGATTTTCAGCTAATATCTATAAAGGTTTCCAGTCTGATTTGCCCAGTCTCTTTCATAACAAGGTGATGGGAGACAGGGGTTTATCTGCACTTTAGGTGTCAGTAAAACTTGAAATGGATTGTTGTTGGTTTGGCTGATGACATACAGATGAAACAGGCAGTAAGTTGTTTGTATTGCAGTGGTTTTAGATGAGACCAGGAGTTGAAGAATGAGATTTCCTTGTCTGGGTCTTTTGGGGTCAATAATAATCAACTTCCTTTGAAGGGCATTGCATGCCCAGTGTTTGTCATCATCTTCAGCAGAGCCAGGATTATTCTCATCTAAGTGTAGTCTTCCCCATTAAAGGATGGCACTGGCATTTCATTTATGGCTGAAATTCCATACATTAGTTTGACTGCAATATTGCCTTTTTTTTTTTTTTTTATTATTGTCTGGCCTCCATACCAGCTAAGAAATGTTCTGGTACACCGTGACAGTGTTGGTGATGTGAAATGTGGCTTTTTCTTTATGACTTTGAAAACATACTCACATAATATAAACCCTATAACTTCTTACTCCATTACTCAACTGAGAAAACCTAACGTTTTGCAGAGACTGAAGATATAATAGCTTTCTTGCAGCTGCCATCACGTATCCTTCTGGGATTTGTCTTTAATCTGGGGAATAATCTGTTCTTCGTCACAGTCTGTGGAACTATCTTTCCCTGAAATGAGACTGAAATAATGATGCCTGGTTGTAAAATTCACCTCACAGCATCAACTCCAAAAATTCTTCTATGCTCATGTCTGAAATTTATAAATTGACTTCTGAGATAAGC
This sequence comes from Acanthisitta chloris, assembly GCF_000695815.1. Classification (NCBI taxonomy): domain Eukaryota; kingdom Metazoa; phylum Chordata; class Aves; order Passeriformes; family Acanthisittidae; genus Acanthisitta; species Acanthisitta chloris. The sequence goes on along the minus strand of NW_008687221.1, from coordinate 9,032 downwards.
AGAAATTAACTAATACTGATAAACATGCTGAAGGAGAGGGAAGAAATCAGTGAGGGAAGGTGGAAAATGTAAATACTAAAATACTGCATTAATTGCTCACACTTTAATTTAGATTCACTTAATCCAGAAAGGTCAAATAACTGGGTTTGAAACTTCTTGTCACAAGTTTTCTAAAGAAGTTATGCAGAACTGTAAATTCTCTGTGATACTTCAGTATGTTTGAAAGTGCACTTCCACAAAACAAAGAAAGCAAACCAGACTTGTCTGAGAGGGAATCTCATAACTTCCAGAGGTAACAAGATAGGCACAAACCACATAAACCTAAAGAAAGAAGAACTTCAAGATTACCCATTTTTAAATATATACAGACAATATCCACTTAGTGATTTAGCAGATCAATTAATATGAAGTCAAAGTTTTCCTAGGATTATTCAGAGCTATTAGTCTGTACTCCAGAGATTTTAGACTCTGTATTTTAAAAACAAAACTGTACAAACTATGCATTACTCGTATAATGAAAATAACAACCTCAACTCTTTTTTTGCATAAATTAATTACCTCACCCAGACCCCCATAATTAACAGAGACAAGAACCCATGTCAGTGAAATACTAATGTTCTGAAAGACTGGAGAGATGCTTCTTACTCCCAGAGTATACTTTTAAAACATCTCTCGTTAAAAATCCAATGAGGTGATTAGTGGAGAAATAAATATCGTGCCTTTGTGCTCATTCTTTAATTATTTTTTTTAGCACTTTCCTATTGTTTCAAACTTAGTTTCATCCAGAAGTGAAAAATTGAGGAGTGATTAGATTTATCCTTTTATTTAGAAAAGTTTGAAAGTAATACAGGAGGAAGTACTTAGATGATACAGAGATTCTCTCTGTACAGTCTTTTCTGCAGTCTGGGAAGAAACAAGGATGTGACACAGTGCAGTAATGATGTAATTGCTTCTTGAGAGGGTACAATTTTAATTTCTTTTAAGACCCAGCAGACTTCTCTCATTAAGGGATGCTGTGACAATCTCCTCCTGCAAGATGTGCTCCTCCTGCCACATCAGGAAGGACTTGAGTGCAAGCATGAGTTGTCTGTAGATCTTTCTGGCACGTCTGGGATCAGAGATGTTTTTGGAGAATGCAGCATGGTGTCAGTGAGGACTCAGCACAAAAGCAGTGCAAAGCTCAGCAAAAGCAGCAAATTGTGCCTAATAGTTCTTTGTGATGATGCTTTATACAGTATGAGAGCAATACTTTTTTTCTTCTTCTTAAATTGTTAGAATTAGAAAGCAGACAGGAATCTATGCCAAAATTTTAACACTAATTTTGACAGTAAATTTAACAGTAATTTATTTAAAATTTATTTAACAGTAATGACTCCTGCTTGTTTTGTTTTCCAAGGTAAGTGGTGGGTGCACCATGTAATCCTTTCCTACCCATACAGATATATGTATATCTATAAATACATACGTAGGTTTGTCTACAGGGAGTGAGAGGAATATAAACCAGTACATAGATGCATTGATATCTTCAGTGTTTATTAATATAAAATGATGTTTGAAGTGTAGTGACATCTGTTTGAATAAGATATGAGCTGGTGTGCTCCTTTGAGCAGGTACAGCTTTGTAGCATAGACATAGAGCAGACATTTGTAGATACTGGTCTAAATCTCAATACATAACCTGCATGTTGACCCAAAGACAAAAACATGGCTACATCACACAGTATGAAGAAAGAAGAATAAATCTTTTTTTTTAGTTTAACACAGGCAACAGAGAGAGATAAAAGGTGTGTCCCAAGCTGCCAAGTTGAAAACTAGAAACACAGACCCACTAAAGTTGTTCATCTCAGCAGTTAGAGTCTTATATTTAATGTATAATGTTTTTGAGGTTATAAACTTAGTGATGGCAGAGGTATAAATAAAGAGACAGAAACATTTTTGTTTACCTCATTATACTGCTAAGCCTTTTCTCTGTGTTCTTAGCCTTTTTCTTTGCTTGTTTTTTATTTATTCCTAGTTAACTTCAGTGGCCTACTAAATGTGTTCTTTCCCACACTGTTTATCTTCCCTTGCTGTTTAATTCTTCTAAATATTTATAGATGGCTGTATTCTCAGTCAGTAGGCACTTGGCTAATCTATACAAATTCATCTCATTTATAAATTATTCCTCCTAGCCCATTGCCAGCTTATACCTAACTGAATGCAAACTGAACATGCTTCAAACCTTAGCAATCAGCCACCAAGAACAACAGCTCATCTTATTAAAGTGCAGCAGCTTAAGCCGAATGAATAGAAACTTTAGGGGTTTTGTGAGGAATCCTGAGACAATTTGGCAAAGAAAAACAAGTGCCTGTTCCTGAGCTGATCAGCCGCTTAGTGAAGGGCTGGAGGTCAGTGCTGCTTGTTTGGCTACTTTTCAGTGCTGTTTGAGACCTGACCAGTAATTTGAGTCTGATTCACTGCCCTGTGGTGACCAGGAGAATTTTAAGTAGAAGATGGCCCTGTGCCCACAGAAGAGTCAAGGAAGAGCCCCAAAACCCTATATAGTAACTGTCAAATGTATGATATGGAGATGCATGAAATGTCCCTTGGTTCTTTGAATGGTGTTAGAGACTTGGTGGTACTTCTCTGCCTGAGGGCAACCTGGAAGCTTTTCAGTTACTGAGAGCCTTTGGATTTAAACAGCACAAACCCCATCGCAACATGAACACAATTTCAGAATTCAAAGCTCCTCAGGATATTTCATTTTTACTCTTAGTTACTTTGGTCCTTTAGCAGCAACAGCAAAATATAACTGTGAGAGGTGTTTCAGCTTTATAAAGGCTTTTCTTTAGTGGAAAACTTTATACACACGGATTTTAAAGGCTTGGAGGTTGGGGTTTTTTTCATTAAACAGATTGTCTGGATGGGGGGCAGAAATAAATAGGAGAAATCTCCCATTTTTGCTTGCAAATACCCAGTGTGGGAGACGATACATAGCAGCATGATTCATGCTTAATTATGTAGTGACTATCAAGCTTTCTTCTTGAGATTATCCCTTCTTAGAGCATTTGGCCTCGATTTGACTCAGTTTAACTGTGCTATAAGTCAAAGAGAAGTTAAAGTGCCTCTTGATATTTAGGAGCAGTGGAGTAATGTCAGTGGTGTAGAAATAACATCTGTGGGCAAAATCCCTGAAATCAACAGGAATATTCCAAAAAAGCCTTTGTGACTGGTTCAAAACTGTGTCTGTAAGTTTGGGAGGAATTTGCATGCATATCCATTTGCTCATGCAGATGTCTTTTCTGTATTCAGAATAAACAATTGCGTACATCAGCCACTGTTTTCACTTGCAAATGGTTCCTGTGCATATGGATTTTATAGGAGCTTTATGGAAACAGGCCCTGTAATAACAACCAATAGCACCTCCAGTTTCACTGGTGTTATTCCAGAATGAGCTTTGCTGCCACAGTTGCCTGAGAGTTGTGACATTTCATTTCAGAAATTGCATGTTTGTAGATTACCTCAAGTCATCGCAAACAAACAGTGGTTCAGTGATGAACATGATGTATGAGTTTGAAAGCTTAATGTTTTCTTGGGTTTAATAACTCTTAGTTTGGATATTTAAAAAGGGAAAGATGAAACCTCTGAACTAACTTAGTCACTCAGAGTCTCAAGTCAACCAAATATGTAAAGTACTAGCATCAGGACTTTTTGGGCATGGCTGTAGGATAGGTCTGTAAGACATCTAGTGTGTCATAATTTCCTTTAAGAGTTGTGTATTATCTGCTAATTAGCTAGAGAATTAAACATGAACTCTACTTTTCATAATATTAATTATTTCTTCTGATATGTTTATTTGTATAAGATGTTTTTCTAAGATCACCATGTGTTTCTATAGTAGCCTGGACTTTTCCTCTGCTAGAATGTGGGAAGTAGAAGGAAACAGAACAAACAAGAAGAAGCACAAGGGAGACCTTACTTGGTGTGGACTTTTGTCTTCTTTTGCTGCAATTAAGGAATTTGAACCTTGCAAAAATGATGATCATAGAGAAGTAGCTTTAGAAAGAAGGAGCAGTCCCCCTGGACCAGCCTCCTGTAGCTTCCACCAGTCACTCACAGCTGCAGTGGTTGAATGTCCCCAGTCAGGATGCAGCCAGGACATTTTTCATTGCCTGTGTAATGCCTTCTACCCATGACTCGGAACAAAGAGGGGCTGTATATATCATTACTCCCTCTGTTTGCTGTGAGCACAAAGCCTGTGCTGCATTAGTCATACAGGTTGACAGGAAGCATATGGATATAGGTATTCCTTGTTGCAGGCAGACATGTGCTGCTGACAGAACCCAAGAAAAATCTCCAGGCTGCTCCAATTTTTCATCCTCACTGTGTGTGGCGTTTAATGACACAACTGTAGCAATTTGGGTTTATTATGCAGCACAGAGGAGGTTGTTTAATTTCATAATATTTGGAATAGCTGTTTCTATTAAACATCTCAGGGATAGACTGAAAATCCTTTCGCAAATCAGGTCTGGCCTAAAATTTGCAGAAAGTAGGTGCTATACAGTGCAGAAGCAGTCAGAGCAATTGCTTGGTCCTTGTACACACAGGCTCTGAAGGGACATGTCCTGCTCCTGCAAGGCCTTGCTGGTTGCTGCTGGGAGTTAGGTCTATATATCAGGCTTTGCCCCCACATGTAAAGCAGCTCAATTCTCCTGTGAAAAGGAGGTGGATAAGACAGACAGGGAGATAACTTGAAATAATCTTGTAACAGGCACAAGACAGATGCCTGTGCAGCAGAGGGGAGCTTGAGATGCTCTCAAGGGATAGAAAAGATCTTGGCGTGCAGCTTCCATCTCTGCTCCATTAAGTCTGCAGGGGCAGGGCACAGCACCAGTGCTCTGATCTGCTGGTGGCCAGAGTTTTGTGCTGGGACTATGAGAAGCACAGGGCTCAGGCTTGTTACGGGTAAAAGGCAGACTGGTCTGTGCTGGTAAATGTGATGGGGAAAGTGAGGGAATCTCTGCTTGTCAGTTTTACTGGAATGGGTCCTGCCCTTGTGTTTAGTTCTGAAAAAGATTGGCAGCTGTTGGCAGAAAAGTGTTGGGTTTTTCCATTCCATTATCTCACTACACCTGGAGTGCCATGTAAAATTGTCTGCTTACAAAACCAGCAGGGAGACTGGAGGAAGCAGTGGCTGCAAGCAGCAGCAGAGCAGTGTCAGATGAATTCGGATTGAGGATTTGGTGCCGTGCTGGCTGAGAGTGAACAGGCATCACTGGGCTGGTGGTGTAACTCTTCAGTAAATGCTGTGCTAATCGTTGGATAGTTTTTATATTTCAGCTTTTTTTTTTTCTGATGATAATCATCATAAGAAAACCATAAGCACTGAGGTCAGATAACTTCCTTTAACTCCAAAGACAACACTCAGATAAAATTGCCAGCTCAGTTCAAATAAAGATTCCATCCTGTAGTGACTGGGTGAGGCTTTTGGCTTTTGTCCCTCCAGTTGCCTGTACTGTTCCATTGCAGAAACTTTATGCAGTTTGAATAATGGGCTAAATTAAATTCTAGGAATCTCTTGAGGCAATGTTGAGTGCCTTGTAATGTGACAACAGGTAACACAAAATGCAAGTCCCTAATATGATAGAAAAGCCCAAAGTATGTTATGCCATCTGCATGCTACTTGCAGACATTTCCCTGAGTTGTCCTTGACTTTCAAATAGAATCCTTCAAACAGGTTAGACATCTGTAAAAGGACATGTTAGACATCTGTAAAAGGAAAAAAATAATGAAAACCACTTTACACTCAGCATATTAATATTTTAAGTATAATTGAGAAGATCTCATCAAGAGATACTATGAGAAATAAAAGTGATGGCAACATCCAAGTCTGTCCATTCTTTGCATGGTAGTGGTTTTCTAGAATATAGTGAGGTGCCCACATAGGTTTAGCTGAAGCTTGTGATAATTTTCTCCTCTTGCATTTTATTATTTTTATGCTTTAAAGAAAAAAAAAGCCATTGATTCAAAGCATGAACATGTGACTAATTGCAGTGCAATATATACTGGGATCTATTCTAGATTAAGGATTTTTTTCCTTTTTTATATTATATAAGGATTTTTCCCTCTTAAATTTGAGAATGTTGATGATTTTTTTATTTAAATACGATTTGAATAGAGTAATTCAAACAGTGCACAAGATCATCACATACAGTCAATTTGTTTCCAGTAGAAATTGCTATGTAATTTAAGCTAAAGGTTTTTGGATTGGTTTCATTGTCTGAAGTAGTAGATGATGGCAATATTATAGGAGTGCCTACATTAAATTGTAGGAGTTTCACTGTAGCTTTTTGACTATGAAATAATGCACTATCTGTTTCCAATGCTTTTATGTGATAGATGTATTAAACTTGCAAATAAAATAGTCTCAAACCATTGGTTGAACTACATATGTTATTTTTTAACTGTCAGCTTTTAAAAAGTGTTTTTCACCAAAACAGTAGTAGAAAAGAGTTTGAAATATACCTGCAGCATTGACATTTTTGTGTCCAGACCCAGAGAAGCAGGAATTAGATTTGTTATATGAAAAATAGTTTTACCTACATGTTTTGTCATTGTTGACAGCTCAAGTTGGTATTTAAATCTTAGGCACTGTTTCAGTCTTTGAAAACATCAGAAACACAGGGGCAGCCAACACATGTAACTGGATCTTTTTTTAGCTTTCAGAGATTCCTTTGTCTTCCAGTCTGTTTCCAGCTTAGTGAAACTTACAGGAGTGGTAGTGTCTAATATCTATGACCCAAAGAGTTTATGGTTTAAATCTCTGAGCAGAATTGCAGTGCACTGGCTACTGTTTAAACACGACATGACATGAAGCTGATGCAGTGGCTTACAGTAAAATGTGCTTTGTTAGCTCTTCTCGAGCTGAGTATGATGAAATCCCAAAGCTTTCCTCTCAAGGTAAGTCTGTGCAATGCAAATTTGAAGTCTGTCTACTCTTTGTCCCCTTACAAGTTCTGTATTAGCACTCAGAGGCAGAAGTCAGGTAGGGCAGGGGATATTGAAAGGAGATTTGGAGTTTAATACTGATTGAAATATTCATTAACGTTTGGGGCAAATCCTCTGTGTGTTGGAAATTTTTGAGTGATGCCATAAAACAGACGTCAGGGCTGTGTCTGTATAAACAGGGAAGTAAATGCCTTTCAATTGGTACAACAAAAGGAAGATTAACTTAATTAAGCAAGGAAATGTACTTTGGATCCTAATATCAACAGCTGTACTGCAGAAATTTGTGTCCTAAGGGACAAGAACTTCTGCAGTTCATCAGTGGAAGTTATAGAAGAAGAAAAAGAAAAGCCTAGGTAGATTTTTAGTTTATTGTGGCTGTGACCCACCCATGTGCCACTGCCAAGAGAAACCAGAGAAACCAGGCATGGTGTTTTCTAGGATAATGCAATTCTGTGAAAACCATTGATATGTTTTCATTTAGAGTACTGCAAGCAGTCAGCTTAAAGATATATACATATATATATGTATCACAATATACACAAATATACATATCACTGGACTGGACTGGAGAAACAAAGGAACTGCTATTTTGATTACAGGAAGTACAGTTAAAGACATCTTTAGATAGGTTTTCTAGGCTTGTTTAGATTAACAAAATTAAAGTTGAAGCACAATAATATGATTACATCAATTTAGGCAGATTAGGCAATAAATATTTGGTTTAAAACACTGGTACAGAACTAAACACATATAGATTCATGATGAAATAAATTGAAACTCTATATTGGTTAAAAGTTTCTGACTGCCCATAGAGAACATGTCTTAAAAAAAACCCCAACCCAAGTAATCACAAGTTCTACATAGAACAGTGATGTTGGTAATGCCTTTAGGTGTGTAATGAATGTTTCTCTGTTGCATGCTCTGCCTTCATTTGCAATGCTTTGTTGATGCACTTCAGAGCTGGTCTAGATCCTGCTTTGGAGGGTGGAATGCTTTACCACAGGCACGTGGACCAGCACACATTTTAAGTACCTTTTGTGTTGCTTTGTAGCATGTTTGGGCACGAAGCATAACATGTACATCTGTGTGTGGCATGTAGACTTTCCCAGACAGTTGGCTGAGGTGGAAAAGGCACAGGTGAGTGTGGAGGACCAGGCATAACCATGTTTTGTGTCAAACATTCTGACTCATATTACAGGAAAGATGGGATTGAAAGAGAGGGTTCTGTGAAGGTGGGGAATGCTGTTCAGAGCCAACTTCCTGCTCCACGTTGAGACTCTTGGTAAGTTGTGTCTGTGTGTCCTCTCAACTCAGTCCCTGGAGGAGGGCTCAGTGGGGGCTGCTGCTCATATTTGAAAAGTGTTGTTTACAGAAGAGGTGTGCACCAGGTTCACTGTAAAAGGAAGTGGATTGGGCCCACTCTATTGTTGTTTTCTCTTTGCTTTTCTTTGTCTCACAACTCCAGCTCTGGAGCATCCCCACAGCTGGACCAGTGTGCAGCCTGAGGACTGGGGAGTTTTTGGTTCTCTTCCCTTGTCTGGGAAAGCATGGGTGTCATATTCTATGCTGCCTTCTGTCCTGAGGCTGGTTGTGGCAGCGTGTGGGCCAGCACCTCTGCATGTGGTGTGCTGTGGTTTCTCAGAGCACCTCTGAGGGGCTGTGGGAGTTGAGTGGATATTGTAGTGCACTGTGCAAAATGAAGGGCTTGTTAGCCACCACCTCAGCAAGTGTATTGTAGAATTTAAAGCCTTGTTAACCAACGTGTTTTGAGTGTGACTATTGGGCTGTTTGCCAGAGTTATGGCAACTGTACAATAAATGTGGAGTTCCCTGACACGTCCTGTGTGTCTGTTCAGCCTGGAGGGAATTCCCACGGAATGTGATGACCTCTCCCGGTGGGTGTTGACAGTGCCATGACAGCTCCAGAGGTTAAGGGAAGGGGAAAGTCCTGGTTACCTTGCAGTGCATCATCCTCACAGGCAAATACACTAATAATCCTGCTGTAATAAGTACAAAAATATTTCTTAATATGAATTTATTTATAAAG
>NW_008687220.1:0-21041 GCF_000695815.1 Acanthisitta chloris | reverse complement strand
GTGGTCCATAGACTAAGGGAATAATACTTGTGCATTACATCAAAAAATGGGAATAGGGGTGGTGGTTAATGAAGTCCTGTTGAATAGTGTGGGACCTGGGCATGAACTGCTGATTAGACATAACCAGGTGTGCTGGTTTGAGCTGAAGTGGAGACAACTTTCTTCACGGTATGGGGCTATGTTTAGGATTTGTGCAGGACACAGGGTTGATAATGTAGAGATGTTTTTGTTATTGCTGAGCAGTACTTACACAGAGCCAAGGCCTTTGCTGCTTCCCATACTGCCATGCTAGCAAGAAGGTTGGGGGTGTGTGGAAGATTGGGAGGAGACACAGCTGGGACAGGTGACCCAAACTAACCAAAGGAATATTCCATACCATATGACATCATGCTCAGTATATAAAGTGGGAAGAAGGAGGAGGAAGGAGGGACATCTGGAGTGATGGTGTTTGTCTTCCCAAGGAACTGTTACACAGTGATGGGGCCCTGCTCTCCTGGAGATGGCTAAACACCTCCTGCCTGTGGGAAGCAGTGAATTAATTCCTTGTTTTGCTTTGCTTGTGTCTGTGACTTTTGCTTTCTCTACTACACTGTCTTTATCTCAACCTATGAGTTTTTCTAGCTTTTACCCTTCTGATTCTCTCCCCCATCCTGCTAGTGAGGGAGTGAGCAAGTGGCTGCCTGGTGTTTTGTGGCTAGCTGGGGTTAAACCACAACGTGTTACTGTCTCCAAGCTAAACTTACACGATGTGAATTTAGTGGGTATTTGTCTTTAAAACTTACCCCTTTCATGGGTGTCTTTCTTAGTGTGAGTTGCTGAATGTCTTGCTCTACAGCATAGGATATAGACCTGGAGATGGTCTATAGCATAGAAATGAGTCTTGATGGTTCTCACTCAAAGAGATGCATGTTTCGTGCAAGTAGCTGTGCTCATGGGTCTGTGAAGCAAAGGAGGTGCAGCAGTTCCAGTGCTGGCTCAGCTGGCATATCTTAGTTGGAACAGCTTTTTCAATTCATAGACTACTCTTAGTAAGTATAGCCCCAGCCAAGCACGGAGAGCCAAGTTCTCTTCTTAGTTACACTGACGTAATTCTGAATAGACACTATGCTGTTTTATTCATTTCATTTATAGCTCATACTAGTGTTAATGTATTTGGGTATGAAATTAATGCTTATTCAAGCAACCTCCCATTCATGTAATGTCACAATCCCCCCTGAAATTAAGGAAAGGTTTGACTAAGTGAAGACTTCAGAATTTTGCAAATATTCGGTTAGTGTATAATTTGCTGCCAAATCCAAACTTGCTTGACACTGAGGTAAAAGCAAAGCTGCTGAATTTAATGGAACTGCGTCTTGTTTCAAACTGCCTCAGTGTTTCATTTAAAGCTCTGCATGCTTGAAAGAGGAATTTGAAATAATAAATGTTTCAGTCAGACTGTGTAGCAAGTGTTAGTGGGTATCTCCTTTCTCTCTAGCATAAGTTTGGGAGAATCAACTTTTACTCTTATATATATTTGATGCAAACCTCCTAAGAAACATGCTGAGATTTTTTTCCTGGTTTTGCTTTCTGTATCTGACAGTAAAAAATTATAGCAGTGCTTCTGTACTCTCAGTAAATAAATATTCCGCCTTAACTGTATTCTGAAGTTTATATATGTGCTTATAAAGAGCCAATTCAATATTTAAGCAATAATAAAAAAATTAAAATTCATCTTTCTTGAAAAGTTATGGGGTTTGACTCAATATCCTAGGGTGAAGCCAAGGGCAAATAACACTCTAGCAAACTGGCTGTTAACTTCATTAATGACTGATTTCCTCAGGATTATTGCTATTATAAACTAAATTCACTGATTTAGAGCAGAAATTATATAATTTCACTTGCTCTACCCCCCCTCCCTTTAAATTAGCTATTTTATAATTTGAAGCACATTGAGGGGAGCAGCTGTTTTTAATTTAGATTTTCTGTCCTTATCTTTAGCCTGACTACCTTGGACATACATATTTTTAGGAAAAATCCAAACCTTGTAAATTGACAGGGTCTCATTGAGCTAAAAATCTAAACATTTAAATTAGGCAGAGAGGGCACGAAGAAATTAAATGAAGTATATTCCAGCTTCCTGTATGGGTAAAACTGATGCCAATTAAAATTCTTCTCAAACCTACCCGGGAGTATTTTCCCTGCATCTGTTAGGAACTTTTCTCTCCATGCATTTTTTTCACCACTGTTACAAGAGAGAAGTGCAGTCAAATGGAAACTAGTGTAAACTGAATGCAAATGATTCATACAGCTTCTGTATTGCTGTATTTTACTGAAGCAGTGCAAGGGATCGTAATACCAGCACAATGCATAAGAAACAGCAGTAGATTTTGAATAAAGAGCACTGCATTCTGCTGTCAGCTGAGGAGTTCAAACCGAAAACATGCCAGCAGTATTAGAGCAATGCATTATCACCCCCTCCCTCTTGCTGCATAACTGTGCTTCATAATGTGCCATAACATTGGCAAGCACAGCTCAGAGCTTTTTAAGAACACAAGGCAGCTCATGAATAATGGTTGAATCGGGAAAGTGATAATTAAATGAGACAACTAAATGCCAGTGGAGTCCCCAGTGGAAAATACTCTTCAGTGAAGATCATCTTCGCCTTTCATTTCCCTGGGTTTAGAAGTAAAACGCTAAAGATATTTTTCAAACCAATGTTTTAAAGAAAATATGCAAGTTCCTAAAATCATGTGAGGTATTTTAAAAAATATAATCTCTATTTTAATATGGAAGGTATATGATGTGCTTCTAAGGGAAGAGAAAAAAAAAAGCATTCTAGACTCAGTGGCATAAAATATTTTGCTGGTTTACAGAACTAGTTGACACTATTTATATTATAAAATGCAGCAACCACTAATGGCAAAATTGTAAGGATCTTGGCTTAAATGTTTGCTTCATGTTTCTCTGTGTATGTGAGATACAGTTTTTTCTGTATTCCACCAACTCTGCATCTTCAGAGGAAACATGGTTAGCTGGTATGTATTTTTCAGTCACCAGGAAGTCTCAAGGAAGACAATTTTTATACAAATAAGCATCTCTACTAACACCTGTCCTGCCACTGCACCATATTCTTTCTGAACTTGTGCTACAAGGAGAGGCTGCTGTGTTCTTTGCACATTGTTCAAAATGCATTGGGACATAGAGCCAGAAGCTCCTAGCTGTACACCAAGCTTCTTTTAGTTGGTGTTTTTACTTGCCAAATAATTATTTCTCCTTCAGTACCGGAGTTAATCCTCAAAACAGAAATGAGAAATGAGTCTTGCTATGGAATGAAAAATTGCTTTGTGTAAAAGCACTAAAAGTTGAAGTGATTCCAATGCCTTGAGATTCATGTGGACATGACAGTGAAATGAGACTGTGGCTGTAACACAACAGCTTTTGTGACTTGCAGTGTATGTAATATGCATTAATTCATTCATACATTTTTATTTGGAATGTAGTCTTATTCTTTTATCACCTGACCTCATTCTTTAAAAAAAGCCTCAAAAATGGCTGACAATGGATCTCAATGTTGCATTTCAAACAAATTTAGAACATTTTTTTAACCAGAAGTTCTTATATATCTAGCTTGACAGCTTTGCATTCAAGGTTGACAGGATATTTTTAGCATCTGAAATGTGTGAATTAAAAGATATGGGAAAAAATACTTGGGGTAGGTTGTTTAGGTAAAACATACAGACTCAGCATTTAACATGTTTACATGATTTTTTTTCAGAAAAAAATGTCTTCTTTATGCTGGAAAATGCAAAGAAAGGGACTACAAGGGACAAAAGGTCAAAAGCTTTATCACACCTACATCAAGGTTGCAGAAATAGATTTCTCTCAGTTTTAGAGGGAGGTTGTAAAAGCCTATGAACACAATTTATTCACAGACCACTGTACTTCGTAGAACCTTAATCCATTGTGAGCAAGGTTCTGTGTTGGTTATATGTAAAAGCACAAATTGCTCTTAACCCTCACATAGAGAATGAATAATATGGAATTTCATATTATTTTCCAATAAGGTATTTTCACATCTATAGTTGCTCGCTCTCTTGCTTGTCCAAGTGGCTCAAAAAACTTGGCTAATGCAGATTTAACATCTAATGAGTGCTTCACAGGTATTTTTTGACTCAGTGTTCCAGATCCATTTTCTGGTGTGCAATTGCAGTATTTTTCTACCAGAGGAAATTAACATGATGTCCTAAACTTGTAGGCTTTGACACCCTTCTGAAAGCTGGAAAACTCTTTATCACTTCTATTCTCAGGAAAACAGCATGATCTGGAGTATTGATTTCAATGGTTATTTTCCAGCCAAGGCTTGCAAGTTACTCCCATCTGCCTATAGAGATCCTCTTAATCTAGTGGCCTGTAGAGACCCCCATTATAACATCACCTGTCACTGTCCTCCCTTTAATCTTCACCCACAAGCTCTCAGTTAGTTCCTCGTCCTTTCCCAGGCAGAGTTCTATACTCTCCAGTTTGACATAGAGGGCAATATCCCCTCTTTGTTCACCTAGCCTGTCTAGGAGAAAAAATCCTAGAACCTTTCATTCCAGTGCTCCAGTCATAGGAACCACCCCACCATGTCTCTCTAATGCCAGTGATGTCATACCCACAGAGATGTGCACATGTCTCTAGGTCCTCTTCTTTCTTCCCCATATTACAAACATTTTTGTATAGGCATTTGAACCAGGCCCCAGATAAAGTCAACTCACTGGCTGAAGTGTCTGGGATGCCTTTGCACTGTTCCAGGCATCCATTACATGTGTTCACATCCGACTGCCAGGATTGTGATGGATAGATGACCCCTTTTCTCAGCAAGTCTAATTTAAAACCCCCTTCACCGGTCTGGCAAGTTTCCAACCAAAGATGCTTTTTCCCTTCTTTTTCAGATGGACGCCATCAGCCCTCAACAGAACAGGCTTGCCAAGGCAAGTCCTATGAGCTAAGTAACAAAAACACTAACTGTGGCACCATCATTCTAAGCATTTGTTGACCTGCTGAATTTGTCTGACCATTTTGAGATGCTCTCATTTGATCTGGATGATTGGTGAAAAAATGACTTGAGCTCCACAGCCCTTTGCCGTCTCTCCCAGGTCCCTCTTAATGCTTCCCAGACTGCTATATCACCTGCACCCACATGGAACAATAATAGCGGGTAATAATCAGTGCATTTAACTAGACTCAGCAGCTTCTCAGTAAGATCCCTGATCTGGGCTCCTGGAAGGAAACACACCTGTGAAAATGGGTCAGGCTGACAGGCGGAAATAACTATGACTCTCGTTAAGACAGAACCACAGTTACTAACTGGGCATTGCTGCAGAGAATATATCTCCTTGCGGTCCTGCTGGATACCCTTTGTGGTAACCAAGTCAGTCTCTGCCTCAGTTATTCAGGGATACAATTGCTCCCATCCTATCATCTGGCTTCACCAACCAGCGATGGTACTAAATGAGGTGAAACAAATTTATGGTAGCAGATTTAACATATTTGTTACCCAGAGCCTGGCCCATGGGTATTAGTTGGGCACATCTCAACAGTACTAGAGGGTGTGCTGTCTGGCTTATACCACCATCATAGTGGCTAGACATATTTACCGGATTTGGCAAAATGGTCCTTTTGATGCATTGGATGTATGTATCTACAGCTGTGCAAACCAGTTCTCTTGACTCGTGTGGCACCCTAGCCAAGCATTCCATCCAAGACCATGGCCTGCGGGTGGAGGATGAAGTGGAGTTGATGAGACTGGAGTTTTATAACTCAGGATTGGGAGGTATTGAGGAGTGTCATCTTCCTATCTGGTGGGAAAGCTTGGCCAGGTACCCCAAGGTTTACGAGGAGTCCTCCTCTGTAATCACTATGGGCACTGTCATCAGCCCAATAGATGAGAGGAGGTCTCCTTGCCTCAAAGGGCAATGGCAGGTAGTCTTTTGTTGCCTGTCTCTCCTAGTCTAGGAAGCAGCACAGATCTCCCATTGGAGGGCACACCAGTGATGAAGGTCCTGAACAACAATCCACCACATCCATGGTGTGGAACTAGAATGGGAAGTTGTCCATGAGCAGATTGCCACCTCCCATCCCCAAGAGAAGTTGGCTTGGGGAATCCACAAGCAATGCTGGACAGCGGAAGAAGCTGTGTTGTTAAGAAGATTGGACAAGCAGTATGAGGGGGATAAAACATCAACAAGCTAATTGCAGAACCCTTACCATCTAAAACTGCAAAAAAGATTAGCGACAAGAGACGGGTACTATACAAGAGCCTGGTGAAGAAGAAAGGGAAAGAACTAGGTCAAAGTCAAATCTGGATAAACAGGGGAGACATCTTGTCAACACTGGACTGCAGGTGGAAGGGGGACTACAGTTCCATTATTGGAAGACTGTTGCAGATTGGGTTCCATCATGAAGGTTGCCCATTCTTCAGAGGACCTTTGAGACAGTGATTGAAGGTCAAGAGAATGTAACATCAGTGGTTAATGAAGCAGTCATAGACTGCTGTGCATGCCTAGAAATGATGTCCGGGAAGAGGAGGCCAACTGAGAGAAAGACTGCCAGAGGAGCCACAGGTCTTGGTCTTCTGAAACCCTGAAGGGGGTGGATGAAGAAGAAAGCTGTTAGATGGGGGCAAATTCTATGTTTCCAGTGGCTGTTTCACCTAGATAGTGGGAAACTAGCTGGGATCATCCTGATGATGTGGAATCCCTCAAATGTGATAAATCGCTTGACAAGGTTCATTCCATGTTCAAGTTGAGATGGGAATCATGGAGAACGTTCATGGGGCTTGGTGATTTCTGTTCAATTGATCAAGCTGACAACCGAGCCTTCTGCGCCATGATCATGACTAAGAAGATTTCTCATAACATCAAAGAGATGAGTAAAAACTCTGCCCCAGGGCTGGATGGGATCAGTTTGAGAGACATCATTAAGATGGACCCCAACTGCTCTCTGACAACATTAATCTTCAATTTATGGTTGGTCTGATCACCAGACATGGTGAGGGTATGCCAGACAGTCCTAATACCAAAATCAGTCAAACCGGAGGGTCAGATGAACATCAATAACTGGGAACCCATCACCATTGAGCCAACTATCTTGAGATTATTCTCAAGAATCACAACATCTAGGCTGACCAGGGCTTGCCCCATTAATCCAAGACAGAGAGGATTCATCAGGTCTGCCAGATGCTTCAAGAATCTGAAGCTATTACAACTGCCAATTTACAAGGCAAAGAAGGAGAGCAGCAGGAGTTTGGAGTAGTATTTGTAGATGTTGCAAAATTATGAGCCATGACCACATCATAGCAGCTCTCCAACAAAAGAGCATATTAACATATAATAGCCCTAATTAAAAACATGTATGAGAACATCTGTACCTACATTGACCCAAAGAATAGTCAGGTGGATCTGATTCGTATCTGAATTGGAGTTAAACAAGGTGATCAAATGTCCCCAATTTTATTCAGCTTAGCTGTAGACCTTCTACTGTGTAAGCTTGAAGAACGTGGCAAAGGAGTCCAGTATTGTTATAAAACTGTAGCAGCAATGGCTTTTGCCAATGACCTGCTACTGCTAAGTGACTTCTGGGAAGGCATGGACTATAACATCAAGATTCTTGAGACCTTCTGCAGTCTTACTGGTCTCAAGACACAGGGTGAAAAATGCCATGGCTTTTACATCAAGCCCATAAATTACTCTTATATAACTGATGACATATGATATGATTGATGATATATGTCTTACTCTTACATATATGTCAATACTCTTATATCATTGATGGCATCAATGATTGTCCACCATGGACAGTCAGTGTCATATCCTTCAACGTGATCAATCCCAGGAGTTCGAAGAAATACTTGTGTCTCCACATCAATCCCTGGGCAGGGATTGTAAAACTAGAATTAACAGCAAAATTAGAAGATTGTTTACTTCTGATTGATAAAACAGTGTTGAAACTGCTACAGAAGGTCAGCATCTTTTCAATATGCAATACCCAGATTAATATACTTTGCAGAACAGGCGGAAGGAAAAGTGGGATTCCTTGAGTCCCTTGACACAGCAGTACAATCTGCTGTAAAGGAATGGCTGTACCTAACAATTTGCATGTTTAAAGCCCTCCTATATTCCAGCACAAGGGGTGGTGGGTTGACTGTTACCACACTGGCTGGGCTGATCCCAAGTGTACAGGCCCAAAGACTGCACAGATTGGCAGTCTTCAGATGAGACAGTCATGAAGGAAGTGGGAATAGAACAGGAATTTGGTAAATTAAGTGTAAAAGGTGGAGGAGATAAAGACAGGATATCATCAATATGGGGCCTCAAAACGGTATTGGTACTATGCGACAGGAGTGATGAGGAACCAGAATTGGAATGGAAGTCATCTGCTCTGAAGATCATCTATCTGAAGCCTTACTACTGGAGAAAGCAGGAGTTTATCAAGTGGACAAGATTGGTTTTCCAGGGACATTGTATTTCCAACTTCAAGAATCATAGAATCAAACAGGTGGGAAGAGACCTCAAAGATCGAATCCAACCCTACTATTGTTACTAGACCATGGCACTAAGTGCCACATCTAGTCTCACCTTGAAAACCTCCAGGGGTAGTGAATCTACTACCTCCCCAGGCAGCCCATTCCAATGCCTGACTACTTTCTCTGTAAAAAATCTCTTCCTAATATCCAACCTAAACCTCCCCTGGCAGAGCTTGAGTCTGTGGTCTCTTGTCCTACTGCTAGATGCCTGTGAGAAGAGACCAACCCCCACCTGACTACAGCCTCCTTTCAGGTAGTTGTAGAGGGCGATAAGGTCATCCCTGAGCCTCCTCTTCTCCAGGCTAAACAACCCCAGCTCTTTCAGCCTCTCCTCATAGGACTTGAGCTTGAGTCCCTTCACCAGCCTTGTTGCTGTTCTCTGGACCTGCTCCAGCACTTCAATATCCTTCCCGAACTGAGGGGCCCAGAAATGCACACAGTATTTAAGGTGTGGCCTCACCAGCGCCGAGTACAGGGGCAGAATCACCTCCCTGGTCCTGTTGACCATGCTGTTCCTGATCCAGGCCAGGATGCCATTGGCCTTCTTGGCCACCTGAGCACACTGCTGGTCTCTATCCAAACTCCCAGGTCCCTTTGTGCCTGGCTGTTGTCCAGCCACTCTGTCCCCAGCCTGTAGTGCTGCATGGGATTGTTATGGCCAAAGTTCAGGACCCGGCACTTGGTCTTGTTAAACTTCATCCTGTTGGAATGAAGGTTGGAAGAAGGACAAGATCAGCAACTATTGCATATAACATTATGCACACCCTACAGGAAGCTCATAATAGCTATACAGTTGAGAGCCAAGATCTACCCCATTCAAGAGCTCCTGGCAAGGGGTAAACATGGAAACTACACCAGGCAGAAGATGAATCCAGTGCCCACATCATTGGGTACTGTCAATCAGTACAAGAAGCCCAGATCAAGAGGCACAACCAGTTGTGTAAAATGTTATCCAGTGAAGCAAAAATGGAGGACTGGGTCATAATTCAAGAATCTAACATCAAAGATTATAAAAATGAATTATATAAGCACAACCTGTTTTTTGCCAGAGAAAATGAGGCTTCTGTGGTTGACATCACTGTAAGGTATGAAAGCTAGGAGACATCACTGGAAGAGACAGCAAAAGGAAAAGTGTTTAAAAATTTCAACATATTTAGACCCAGATTCAAGATCTAACTAATGCTTCAGAAACCACATTTATGCATGTGCCTGGAAAGTGATACAAGGGACATTATGAACTTTTGAAGGCCCTGGGACTCTCCTGCTCTAGACGAGAAAAGACTGCTCATGCCCTGGTTTCCAGGGCACCATTCTCATCTGTGGACATAATGTCACACCTTTTCACCAGTAGGGCTTGTACTATTGCAACATCAGAGAGTAGTAATTAGTTACCCACTTATAGCTTTGTAGTGTTTAATTTTTAATATCTGTAACCAATAATTTGTAATATCTGATCTTTTAATAAAAGAATGGTGGGAGAGAAAGCATCACAAGAGCCAGTGATGAATGCTATGAACATTTGGCTGCCACAATCCAGTCAAGATCAGAAAGGGGTTGTAGGGATAATTAACATGATGTGTCACATACCACCAACTTGGACAAAATCTAGCGATTTTGACCTAGGTGGATGGGTCAGCTATACTTATCCCCGGAAAAGGAACATATATTAATTATATGTGTTCAATAAATGGAGACATCCACTACTATCACCCATCATGTTTTCTTGGTTGAACTAGGTGTTAAATTTGTGATTTGTATAGCAGATTGGGTTGCTCTAGTTAGCTCCATCTGTTCTTCCAGTGTGTCAGATGTTGCTTCGTTAGCCTGCAGAGCTACGAGGTTGTTCTGGGTTTCCAGCTGGGTGGAATGTCTGGTTTTGAAGGAAGCCCCTATACCTTTTATTAGTTCCTTTTCTGTTCCTTTCCTTTTTAAAAAAATTTTTTTCATTGCTTCCTAACCTGCTGTGTCAATGCCCTCTCTCCCTTCCAAATGTGCCTCTCCTCAGTGGGCTGTGGTTCCCCCACCACTGGGGCTTGGAACCAGCTGTCCAACTCCCTGTCATCCTCCCTGATATCTTTTCAGTCTTTTGACTGCCTCCTGCAGCTCAACGATCTCTTACTGGATGTTCTCCACCAGGGCACACCTGTTAACAGTTCAATGTACTACCCCTCTCACACTTCCCGATCCTCCTTGACCTCTCCACTTCCTCTTTCAGCTCTGCCACCAGGCTGAGCAGATTGTCTTCCTGTTCACACCACAAACAGTTATTGATCCCTCCAGCATCAGTGACATGCTCAGGCACTCACTGCAGCCAAAGACCTGGACTGCTCCATGTAGATGTGTGAGGTCCATCTGTGTCACTGCGTTCCTTCTAACAATGGCTTTTGACTGGGTGAAAAGCATTGTCTGCTTCTAGTTAGGTGTGTGATGACTCACTCCATAAATTCTCCTTAGGTGTTGGGTGAGGTACTGTGCCCTACCTTTGTGAACTGCTGTGCAAACTGCTGTGCCACACCCTAGCTGATGTGCCATGCCCTGGCTGCTCACTCTGTTCACTATGTTCCTGGTCATGGCACTCCCTGTATCTGTTTAAATGTTCTGCAGATGCCTCTGGCAATGTCCTCTCCATGTCTGATTGGCATGTAAGAGCTTCCAGGTCCTCACAGAGCTCTGGGCTGCTATTCGGGTGACCCTGAGTTCAGAAACCCCCTGTACAGCACAATCCAACAGTAACCCCCTAGGGTTACCTCAGTCGCCACTGCTGCCGCTTGCTGACTGATGGTAAGATCAGGGTAAATCCACTGCAGATACTAACCTGGAAATCATGAAATATCAAAATGAGTATATTTTCTTTTATTCAGCATCCCTGAAGGATAGACATAGGAGTAATTTTGTCTTATTCCCGTTATTATTTTAGGTTATTGCTTGCCATCACATCAACTTTTAAGGAGGTGCTGCATATCCCAGCTGGGTCACTGTTTGCTTTGTTCCGCTAGTTGCTTATTAATACAAAAATCCACCAACTTCATAAACATGAAAAGCTTACCTGTGATTGTGAAGCATTCTCCATTCCTGCAGGGTAAAAAACATTCTACTTCTTTGTGGGCTAGGAAGCTGCTCTTGGTTTTCACTAAGTACTACTAACTTTCTTGGCAGACCAGCTTGTCCGTGTGCCCAAAAAGCAAATAAAATATCAAAAAAAATTGGTAGTCCATGGTATTGTGATACAAAAGATTCACCAATTAAAAAAATTCCTACTAGAGAAAGATGCACAAAAGACCTCCAATACTCATTACGTAAAAGGTAGAGATTAGCACATTTTCTATTTATGTTCAACTATTTCCATCCCATTTGTTTCCCATGGTTGGTTTTCAAGAATAAATTAATTTCGCCATGAGCAGTAAAAGGCAGCATCAAAGAAATTTCTTGTTTGGTACTTAGATTTGCGTGAAAGAAAGGATTGCTTTCTGATGGTCCAGGTTAGAGATGAAAATTCTTGACCAATCGGGAGAATTGGGTTGTGATCAGTGTTGAATTTGGAATACTTGAGTGCAATAGGCAGCTCTCATAGTTGCATTGTTTACACAGTTTTCTTCAACAATGGCTCATAAGAAGTAAGCCATGAAAAGCTCAGTTTAATTCTTCCTGACTTTTATGTCTGTTTTTTAAAACATCATAATTTTTTCCCCCTTATCAGTTTAAAAATAATACAGCATTTGAGTTATGGAAAGCAAAGTAATCTTTATTTAATAAAAAGCTGTTTCTATTAGATTTTTTGTTAGAAAGGCAACTTGCAAGAAATATTCATCTATACTTTAGTTTATATTTCCTTCTTGAATGCTATACTTTGAAAGAAAACGTCCAACCAGTACTCCAATAAAATCTCAGACACAGAGGTTTTATTCCTACAATAGCTATATTCATTCAAGATTCTTATATTCATTCATATATGTTACAAGTTATTTTGCTATTCTTTTTCCTCTACTTTTTTACTTGATACATGTTTTACCAAGCCTTATTCCATGACTCGTTTCTTTTAATAATCATATTCACATTACATGCTTTTTCAACCATTGCTTCTCTGCCCTCTCTCCATATTCCTTCTATCCATTTTTCATATGTTAAAAGGACTCCTGCTAGAATTTAATTTGGAGTTAAATCTCTTCCCCCACCCCCTTAGGCTGTGAGGCTGAATTAAATAAATCCTACTGAAATTAATAAACCACTCCTAGCTGTGGCCTAATGATATCAGTTGTCAGACTGTCAAAGTGAGTGTGAGGACTGAACCCACTGTCACTGCTACTGAGGGAAAAAGAATCCAAAATACCAGAAAACCATCAACATCAGAAGTCCTATGTCTCAGACCTAAAAGGAGAGGAGCTGGTACAGAAATAGCAGTCTTCCTAACAGAAATATATATTTGTACTGGTCTAATGGAAATTCATTGCTTTCAGGGTCAGTATTTGAGTACTTGTTCACAAAGCAAGTGTGGCATTACTGATGCAAATACATACCGGACACTGCAACGAAGATGATAACCTCCCCCAAGACAAAACTCCAAAACAAAGAATGGAAAACCTGAAGAATTGCCTCGTCCAAGTTCTCTGGGATACTGCAAGTGAGCACTGTAACATGGCAGAATTTATGAGTGTGACTAATACAAGGTGACAGCTCAGTTCAGATCTCTCTGCCTGTCTTTGGTGAGACCATTTTAATGAAATGTTTGTTTACTCCTCAAAAGCTGAACTCAGCTTGCAGGGAATGCCTATTTTGTATTTGTCTGAGTCTATTTTGGAAGAGCTAGATATTATAAGTGACTAACAAACCATAGCGTTTGTGAGTTGGCCTCTTATGGGAACAATAACAGCTCAGAAAATAACTGCCACCTCTTCTCTACAGGCAGCAGATTCTTGCCTTCAGGATAGCCATAGCTATAGGAATTCCCAGGGGAATGAACACAGGAAGGGATCAAGAGAGATACTTTAACAGAGGTTATTTGAGCACAGTGGTGGATGGGCTATTTTCAGTAATAACTATAGTGAATTGACATGATGTTGTGACCATTCCCTAAAAAAAAAAATACAGCTGTGCAAAATATTTATAGCAAGTAATGGTAGTTTATTATTTTAAAAAATGAGATTTTAAAGAGAACGATAATAATGGTGATAGGGAGCTACATACAACAGCAAATACAACTTTTTCTTATCTTTAGCCACAAAAGGAAACAAGTTCCATATAGGAACATTTCAATACTGGGATGAATCTAGGCAGATTTTTTTTCTTTTTTCTTTTGCCCCTCAGATTTTTTTCCAAGACAAACTAGGGGCAAAATGTAAGGGTAGATGTGCTGAACCCAGCCTATAAACCCACAGGATCATTAATCAATGGTCCCAACTAAGATCAAGAGTTAAAAGAAGGGAAAAAGTACTTCTTTTTCCCAAAAGACAGAAAAGATAGTAGTCAGCATGGCAGCTGATTTTTTGGTGTGCTTTTTCCTGGGAGAAGAGAAAGATACACAAAGATTAACTATAGAAAACAGCACTGCATGGGGTACAACTGAATGCTCTATGGCTTGCCACTATATTTCCAGCATCACAAGCCTTTGTAGGCAAGACCATCATTCTCTGATGCAGTCACAGCAACTTTCCAATGACTCTGAGATCTGCAACCCTGCACCAAGCTTTGCTCTTCACTCAACTGCACCATTGTGTGCCTCTTCCTTCTGGGATACAGAAAACCAGTCAGCAGGAGCTTGCCCCATGAGCTTCACTTGCCCACAGTGTTGTGGAGATGGTTGCCTTGGTCTCACCTCCCTGTCACCACATGCAGGTTTGTGATTGCAACCCAGTATTCCAGTACAAACTAGGCTTCTGATTTTTTTTCGCCTTAGAATGCTACAACTCAATGAACATAATTACAAAAGAATACAATATTCTAATAATTTTTCAGCATCTCAAAAGGTCAAGTTCTGCTACTTGCATTAGGAAATAGAAAAATATTTAGATATCAACTAGAGAACAGCCTTAGTAAAAAAGAATGCCAAGACACTGTGATATTCATTTAATCATTGATGACTACTCATACGAGATTTATGGCAGTTAATATCAGTCAAAGTAACTGCAGATAAATGTCTAATTTTATTGCATTGCTAGAATATAACAATCTGAGAAGAGTATATATAAAATTTAAGACCTGATGTTACAGACATCATACTAAGTATTCTGCTTGGCAGTTATACATTTGATTGTTCAGTGTCATATTAATTTCATCACTGTCATTATTATGTTACTATGAACTACAAAATTGAGGACATTTATTTTGTAAATATTTTCTAGTTAAATAGATGGTAAGTCTGCTAACTGTATTTTTTAACAATGTCTTGTGAGGTGGGTTCCAATACTGTCATTTACTTAACAGTGTAATCTTTCATGCCGTGGCCTGTGCATTTTATAATTTTTCCTTCCTCTCTGAAGAACACTTTTTAAAAATTGTGTATACACACTCCATTCTAAGAAGCTTCTTTTGGAGGCTTCTTCTGTTAAAATACACCACATATACACATAGAGAATTATAGTTTATGCACAGAAGTTGCTTTTTGAAGAAAATGGCTATGTGCTTTTCAGCATTTACATCACAGGAGCATATGGATGGACAGTCACACTTAGATTCTACCATAGTCAGATGAAAATGTTGTGGAGTTTTTTCATTTTGGGCTTCTTTTTCTTTCTGTATTTCAAATAAAATTTTTTGAAAAGTAGAATATTTATGAATAGAATATTTTCATGTTATCCCTTGGATACTGTATTGAAGTTTTACTAGCAGCAGCTATATCTTCACATCAGTCTAGCACAAAAAAATGGACCTTTATTTGGATGGCACCATTTTTAATATTCCACTATGAAGGGTAATGAGACTTATACACAAACCCTGAATTTTATTCAGATAGTGAAATTTTCCATCAGGCAATTATAATAGCAGTATTCATATTGAAGTAAATAAGTTTTAAATATATGTTGTACTGATTTACAACTCTGAGTGGTATTCTAATACATTTTCATGAAAACTTAAAATATAATGATGGTTTTGTGCACAGAAGTTCTTAACTGACAGAGAACTGGAAGAAAATTCCATTTCATTTTCACCTTTGTTTGGCAATTTCACTAGTGCTTTCTCATCACAGAAGAGTGTGCTACATTTTGTAATTACTGCATGCAGCACTGGATCTCTTTCTAGGCAAACATGCAGCCCTGAACTGTATGCTTAATGTTGTGTTATATATTTTATATTAAGAAGACACAATTGATAGCATATGACTGCTGCATTTCACCATTCCTATGTGGGTTATTTAAGTTCCATACTATAACTGAATAATAGCCCCTTATTGTTCCAGTGGCCAGGAGGCTTATATTGTTACTTCCTCAGGTAACCATATAAAATGAAATATTCTGGACTATCCATTCAGTGGATGCCATGAATATGAAAAGAACCTTAGTAACTCTGTCAGCAGACATCTACCAGTCATCTTTTGTTTTTTTATCTTCAAAAGTGTTTTAACTACAGCTTTTTGACCTGAACTTAAATTTGATCTACTCTAAGCTTTTTCTATTCAATGTAAATCGATTTCTCACAATTTTAAAATGCTGTGTGACGGAGAAAAAAATTAAAGTTTTTTTTGCATTCCATTCCATAACATTGAATGGTAGCATCTTCTGTAAGACTTGCATACTATTTTTCCACAGGCTGCGATTTTTAAAAAAAACGTGGATAAACACAATGTTATTTACTTGTGAAGGTGATGCTGAGAAAAGGCTGGAAAAGAACTACTCACAGACTTGTATCTCTGAGTAGCAGGTATTTGTTTATTCAGCACTGGGCACAAGGGGGATCGCTCCGCCAAACTTGTGCAACCAGGGGCAAAAACTTCACAGTTTATATACACTACATGCTCATACATATTCATTATTTCCAGGAATGGGTGGTTATTATTATAATTAGTTCTTGGAAATCATTAGCATATACTCCTCCTCCATCTCCTCCCTCTTGGCATCAGTTCCGTGGTCTTGGTAGTTGTTCGGTGGTCATGAAGATGAAGCATCTCCTCTTCCTCAGTACCCTTTTGACACCCTTACTATGCAACCGTTTACCCTTTTGTACAGTTTTGCATGCCTTGTTGACCTTGCCTCTATCTTGAACATTTTGTTTCTTCATTCCACACCTTATATGGTCTTAGTTTTCCTCCTACTGCCAAGTTTTGAGTCTAGTTAGTTCTACTGCCTTATAGATAAGGTGCATCGTTTCACCAACCAAGCCAAACAATACCAGTAGTGAAACTTCTTGTCTGTACTATGCAATCCTTGCTATTTTGCTAATTAAGCTGAAATAGTACTATTAGTAAAGTTATTCTTTATGCTTTCAGTTTTAACTGTTCAATTCCTGTTTTCAGTTTACTTCTCAGTATCAAAGGCATCTAGAGACTTCATCTACTTTCACCCGGTTAAAATAAATGATGCCACCTTTATCACCCACAATAACACTAAGCAGCAAGAGGTGCTAAATAGCAAGATTAGCTTAATCAGCAGAACATTTGTCCATCTTAGACAGACTTAATTTCCTGTCCAAAGGTGGTTTTTGAAACATTTCTAAAAATCACCATTTTCCCCAATAAAAAAGAGGAAGCAAATCTTGAAATTATTATTTATTCTGAAGAACTATTCCCTTTCACATAGCCAAAATCATTGGTTCCACTATCATCAGCACATCTAGAAGGAAAGAAGGTAAAATAGTAAGTGGCTAGGGCTGCAGCATGCCTTGTGCACCAGAGCTGAATTTATTTTTGTACCTTAATAATCTTCCGCAATATCCTTATTTTGTCCATCCAGCAGTGATAGCTACAGATTTTGAACAATGGCGATCTTGGAGAGAAAAAAGAGACTGATTCACAGCAGGTGTAAGTTAGAGGTGGTTCAGAGAGTCTCTAGGTACTAAAGACCATAAATTTCCCAAGCAGACCATGGTGCTAGCCTGAGATTTCTGAACATTGCAAAGTTTTGGAATAATTCCACACTTAGAAGGTGATTAAACAATGTCACCTTAATGCTGAATACTTGTATGTACCATTGAAATTTATATTATTTCCCCAAATTTGAATGCAGATTCCTACAGTTATTATCTTTAAATGAAGAATGTCTTATTAATCTGATGGTTTTAATAAGTCTCTGGATGGACTTGTGAAGCTAATTCTCTTGCTTATATGAGAAAAGATGCTCTTAAAATCACTGGCATAAAATTCCCTACTGGCTTAGATTCATATACATCTGCAAGATTCACTTGGGATACACCATCATAAATACAGTTAATAAGTGAAGAATGACTTCATGTGAAATCAAGACCAAACGGACTTGTGTTATTCTGAAATCCATGTGATTCACCTTTCTTACATGGATTACATTCCAAAAACAGGCTTCAGTTTTGCAGAGGATTGATAGAGTTATGTCTGGATTTTTTTCTTGTTCTCATCATCTCGTATTCCACACATACTATGCCAGATTTATTACCTGCGTGTTGTCACTGAGTAGACTGAAATACCACAGGAAGGAAATGTTGTTCGTTCTTCATTTTATGTGCAAAAGCTTAATTAAGTCGAAGTATTGGCACATTTGGTTCTCACAACAGACCTGAGTTAATGTGAAATAACTGCAGTGACTTTGATGGTGATGCCTTAAATATACACCTGAAAGAATACAACTTCTACTGCTACATATTTTTCTTATTATAAAGTACTCCGATAACACTAGATACTATCTGAAAAACTACCTGCTATGTATGTATATGCTGATATACAATTCGTCTGCTTTTGAGCAATTCATACTGTATTGTATAAGAATTCTGCTCTGTGTGTTTTCAGCACAATAAATAAACTGCATGTAAATACAAAAAACACTATGCTCACAACAATTACTGTCAAAAAATTTTTAAAAATATGTGAAGAAAAGCCTAAATGAAAAATGTGTGTAAAGTTAAAAGAAGAGATGAGAACACTGCGAAATAAATGAGCCATACTTAAGTGAGAGGTTATAGTATGTATCTTTCATTGTAACCAATGCCTTTTTCTTCACTTTTTATAGATGAATGAGCTGGAAATATCACACCTAAGTCAATTAAGAGATGTCCCTTTACTTTGTTCAATCTGAATCAAAGCTTCCAAGCAAGTATAAATGTATTGTGTGGTGAGTACAGATGCCAATGAGGAAGACATCGAGTCTTTTCATCAGAGAAAAATGATGATTAAAGCTTAAGCTCTTTCAAAGGGTCTTGGGTAAAAAAGATATATTATGCTATAGGGTAGAAGAGAAAAAACATCCAGATAACCTCCCTCTCATTATTCATCACAATTAAATAATCAGAGAGATACACAGTCTTGACTGGCTACAGCATTTTTTCTGTTTGGAAGAGCTAGTTAATCAGAGCTTTTTATTTTTCATTTTCAAAAGTCTAGGCTCTTACTGACTATATGAATCCATGATGAAACATGACCAAAAATAAGCTTTAAACTCACACTTAGAGATGATATTGATTATTTTGTCTAATGTCAGGATATGATGTCTTATATCTTAATTTCCTTGGTCTAAAAACATACAGGCCTCTTTGTAATCTAACTCCCACATGCTGTGAGTATAAGTGTTCGGATTTTAGGGCAATGCAAGAAAAAGTAGTAAAATATTGAACCCTAATGCGTAAATGGGCAACTGTTTGGGCAAGAGAAGTGGTACTTGCCAGTCATATTATTACTGGAGGCCAGATGGCAGGTCAGATCAACACAGCTTATCTTGCATTCTGGTGTTGCACCAAAAATGTTCACCTTTGATGTCTCAGAGATGCTCCTGCATCTCTATCACCTTCTAGAAGTGTTGGATATTCACAGATAGTGAGGGTCTGTCATAAACTGGAAATACTTTCCCTCAGTGTTCTGAGTACATGCTCCTGATGAAAAAATAAAGAAGGTAATTATGGAGAAGAAAGGCCATTCCTTGCTGCACCTTCCCCTGCTTCTAGGAATACACTAGTAATCTTCAGATATGCTGGCTGGAGTTGGGAAAAAGGAGCAAATCTGATCAGTTGCCTTTTTCCTGTCTGCTTGTCTCAGCAGCTGCTCATGGAAAGGAAGACATAAGAGTTCAGGTATTTGGCCACCACTAGCTTCTCTGACAGGTTCATGTCAATTCAAATTCAAAACTGACTTTTCCAGATAAATTTTTCATTCCAGTTTTCCTACCACAATCCCTGTGTTTGTCTTTCTAAAGCTGCTAAGTGAAACAGTACAAGTTCCTTATTCTCTTTATATGTCGAAGCTGTTGCAGTTTTCCAGGCTTCTGTTTCTAGATTGTTACTAGGACTCTTCTATCCACTTTTTAGAGATCCAGTTCCCTTGTAGTACAGTAAGTGACAGCGTTATAGTTATAATACAAATATTAAATTATGAAGGAGACCATAATTGCAGTATGTCAGTGAGATCAAAATGTGCATCTTCTATAAAAGAAAGTTAAATATTTTTGCCTTACAGGTAATTAGCATTTTAAAACAGAATCTCTGCACTGGGTTTTCTTTAAAAATCAAACTTTGTATGTGTTATGTATAAAACCCACAAGACAAGAGTCTCTGAGGGACAGTCTCTCCTTTTGGTTATTTTCAGCTTCAAATTTGAAGGCAAAGATCTTTTCTCTTTCTGTGCTTATATTGTCTATGAATTCAAATAGGAGGTGATTCTGATTTCTGATTCTTACAAAAGATTAAGCAACTCCTATTTTTAAGGGAAGAGGTTTTTTTTATTCCCTTTGCAGCTCTGGAAAAGAGCTATCAGAGCCTGAAAGAACATTTACAGAAGTCATTCTTGAGATAAAAAACCATGGACACATCAGTGCTTGACACAGACTATTCACTTTCCTCAGGTTGCTACACTGTATACCACAAATGTAGAAAAACTATTTTTAAGATATCTATTAACCCAAAGACTGTATATTGGGTGCGCAAGTGCTGTCTATTCTCTTTACTGTAAAGACAATGGGCCACCTACAGACATGTGATCTATTGACTTTAATTTAGTCAACCTGTTTACACCAGCAGATTGACCTGTACCCATGTTAGGTAGAACAGTTTGTTTAAATGACCCTTGTGCCATGCCCTTAAGTCAGGGGGAGGGTGAGGGTGGGGTGGGTGGTGCACATGAGATTTGTAAATGCTCCTGGTCAAAAGGAATGACAAAAGAGTCAGAAGGTCCACAATCAGATAGTTTTGTTAGTAAATTACACACTTAGCATGGAAATTGGTATATTAGTCCCTGATCTGCTATATAAGCACCCAGCAGTGGGGTTTGGATAAAGGGGTAGGGTGATGGAGAAGAGAGAATTTAAAAAAGGAGAGATGCATTAAAGGAAGGAAAGAAGGAGAGAATAGAGAAAAGCAAGACGGAAAAGGAGAGGGAAAAAGAGATCACCAGTCC
>NW_008687219.1:12493-19476 GCF_000695815.1 Acanthisitta chloris | reverse complement strand
TATATATATGTATATATATGGGGAATACTGGAAGACTGACTGTGTTCTCAGTGCATTAAAATTCTCCTGCATTGGGAGGATTAGAAATGCTTTCCTCCGAAGTAGGACAGAAGAATGCATACAGGGTGAACTACTTTCAGTACTGTAAAAGTCTCCCTTAACCAAAAAAGGTGGAAAAGTTTAAGCCTCGGGAGACGGCAACTAGTAGATTTGCATTTAAATGGCTGTGTCTTACAAAATACAGTCTGGACATGAATGTCACCACCTCCTTAAAGTAAGGTATGTGCCACTTAAAAAAAGAGAATCTCAAACACCAACACACAGATGAAAAGATCTGAAGACCTTTTATTTTTGTCTTGTTTTGTTTTGAGGCAGAGCTGGTCCACTGGCTCCTGCTTCTGCATCGGCCCCATGGCAAACATGAGTAGTGCTGTTATCATGCTTCACATGGATACTAAACCCCCATTTCCTGCAAGCATGAGCTTGTAGGAAATGCCCCCATGAGAGCTGGGGACAGCCTTGGTGGCACTGGAGAATACACACTCCTAATCACACAAATAAAAGCTTCAAGAAAATGTGCTTTTAATGAGCATATAAGCTCAGAAAGCCAGAATAAATAAACCAAAAGCAGTCAGATCTCAGAGTTTAGTTAATTTTACAAGTATATTAAGCCACTGCTGCCATTTTTGACTGCTTGTATTCAAGAATATTGGATTGGAACAACCGCAAAAAACTAAGGAGGAGGATTAGTATGTAATACCTGGATGCCAACAGCTATGCAGATGATGTACCAAGATTCATTTGGGAATAGCAGGATGCCCAAGCACCGGTTCAACCACAGAGACCAGGCTCCACAAGGGAGAAGTGTGCTGAAAGAAGGCTCCACAAGGGAGAAGTGTGCTGAAAGCAGGCACAACCCTGCAACCCGGTATTGCAGGGCTGATAACATGCAGAGACAGAATATAAATGGTTTCTCACACTTTCACAAAGATCACGACTGCTGGGCCAGGCCAATATCTACCCAAAGAACACAACAACCTCTGAGCTGTTGTAGTAGGGAGTGCAGTCTAGGAGAGTTTTTAAAAAATGAAAAACAGCAAAGAAATAGGGAATAGGTTGCCAAACACAGGGGGAGGAGCATTGTGGCTACTGCTGCTACACGAGGATCCTGAGGAAAAGCAGCACGTGGTGCAGCAGTACTCCAGACTCATGAGGGAGAGTTTTTATCACCACTGGCTGTTTTCTCTTTTCTCTTAAGAGGCACAGCTGTTAACCCGAGAGATACATGAAGCAGGAGGTACCTTCTACTTTCCTTTTCCAGTGTTTTGGGAACAGTTAATGAGAAGTCTGGGTCAGAGTTTATAAATAATATGAAACTTAAAGTAAGCTAACAAATTCCTGTAGGAGAGAGCTTTCAAGAGAATGAGTGCTGTGTTTTACTTTGGCAAATAGTACAGTACACAATTTGATTGCTGACCCAGAATACTCTGTGTGTCATACTGCAATTCAAGCTCTGCCTCTTTTCAATGTCCTTCATATGCTTTTTCCCTACTCTCACTCTGACTGCCAGGAAGGTCTGATGCTGGCCCTCTGCATATCCTAGAGGACTATTAATAGGAAAGAGAATTATAACTTAGAAAAATAAGGCACTGACACTTAAGTCTTAAATCAACATTAGAGCAGGAAGCTTTGGTCTGGTATATAGGTCAGGGAAGTATTTGAAGCACAAACACTGGGCAATTTGGTTCATGCAGAGGGCTGGCTCAGAGAGCTCTGCTGCTCTGAGGAAAGCAGCAAACAGCTGCTCTGCATGGCCAGGCTGTCCCCCACATAACCCCATAGAGACTATTTTACTGCTCCAAGACCATGCTAGGATGGAACAGGCCTAGTTTCATGCAAAGCTGGGGTTTGGACTGCACTCAGTGAAAAGAGGAAGCTCCTGCTCTTAGACAAAGCCACACGGACAGTAAAACTCAAAAACATGTTCTGAGTAGTTCTTAAGAAAACTTATCAAACTGGGAAACTGAGGCTCAGACTTATAACAAGAATCTAAGACTGAAATGATAAAGTCTGCAATCTGACAGGCACTCTGGTCATAATTTTGACCAAAAAAACCCCCAAAGACAAAAATACCCAAACCCCAAACAACCAACAAACCAGAAATTCCTAGAAATACACAAAACTTAAAAAGCAAGAGTGAAACTATGCAATCCATGGTACTTCTATGGAATATTTGGTAGGACTGGGGCTACTACACTCATCAGCATTTTATTTATTGAGTGCCCAGGCTCCTCAGCAGGTCACAGCCTATGCTGAAGCATGCTGAAATCCAAGGGAGTCATTTATATAACTGAGTAGGTTTTGAGTTGTGTCTTCTGTGAGCTGACTTCAGAGAATGGTATTAGGCAGTTGCACTGCTGAAGTCACTGAAAAACCCTAGGTACTCAGACCTTTAGAAACAGAACCATCAGGCCTCAAATGAGCAAAAATGCATGCTTTAAAAGCACATGCTAATGAAGCACAGATAGTGGAGGTAGACTGTGACCCACACTAGGCTGAGACTGGAGAACTGCATTCTCTCGTTGGCTCAGCAAGTGAACCTGGATATTCAAGACCTCTTCCACCCACCTCCATTTCCACCTGTAAATGAACATACTAAATAAAATGCTCTGAAAGCTGCATGCAAAACAGGTTTTTCATTTCTCAGTGGTTTAGAAAGACTGGTTACAATGGTCGGCTTTTAGGGCAGACATACATTAACATTTCTGTACGAACACACCTTTTTAGGAGTGATGTAGACATTAGATTTCTGTACCTCATCCTCATTTCAAATACACTAGGGAGTTAGTGCAGGATTGCACTGTTAAACTACTCACTGTGACCTGGTTAAACCCAGCTCACATACCCAGGAAAACATGAGGCTGTGTAACAAGCATAAAGGACAATTGTTCTTTAGGAATTTCATTACATCTGAGAACTACGCATGAGGAAGATGAGCAAAATTGCAACAACACTGATTATTTTGCCACTATGTCATATATTTACACATGCTTTCTGATCCCTCTGAAGTGTTTATGCCTTATGCCACAGGGCAACTAACTTTGGTGCCTTTTATTAAAAAAGCTGCCTAAGGATGCCCACACACAGCTCTACAGTGCACGGTTTAAGAATTCTGGCAGAACAATTCCTGTGTAACATTCACTGTGCAGTAGTTTGCACAGTGCCTGGAGAAACTCCATGCAGCATAGTCTGCTCTTGCCTGGGAAGGCAAAACAAAACGGGAAGAATTTCAAATCCATATCTCACATCAGTGTTTTCTTCTCAAGGACAATACTTCTTTATTTCTAAAGTGACTTTTCTTCAACATTTTTTTGGAGTTGCTCTTGCTTGCATTGGTAGAAATCACCATTAAGATTACTAGGATGGAACATGGCATTGAGAATAATGGGATGTGAATTATAAAAAGCTATTCAAACCAGTGAAAATAACTATGTTACATTTAAATCCCCTAAACACATACAGGGTTTACTTTTTAGGATCTTTGATCTGCATTTAGGGCCAGACATTCAAATATCCACTGAAAAGGCAATCTTTCTGGACAACTTCTAGCGGGAAGAAAATAAAACAGAAGAGGAGAAAGTAAAGTGTGGAAAATATAGAAGCTAAAACTCAAACCCAGAGCTGTTTCACAAACTAACAAACATAAGAAATTAATCCAAGTTAAGCTGCTACAGCAGACTGTAAGACTAATGTACACGTGTTTGATGCATACCAGAGAAGCTTGAATGAGAAAAGGCATGTGAATAAAGTATGACTGAATAAAATAATTCATGCTGAAATGACAGATTTTAATTCTGTGCAACTTCAGCCCTGTGAATATGAAGGAAGCACCTCGGGCAATGAAGGCCCTGATGACAGAAGTTTCAAATTTATTCAGTGATTTACTTCATGAAACATTAAGTTGGATGCAGTGTTTGGGGAACAAAAACCACCAAAACAACAAAATCACAACAACCAGCAAACTCAAACCAAAACATAAAGAACAACAACCGAGCAAACCCACAAAGACCATTTACTTACATGTGGTCTTTATCAATAACCAAGACTACCAGTTTAAGAATAACTGAAGTGACAGCATCAAACCACTTTCCTCAGATACCTGCGTGTTCCAAATGGCTGTGGCATGAGCAGAGACACTGCAATAGTGCTGTCAACACTTCACAAAGAAATGAAACAGAAATATAGGCAAGAAACATTTAAATATATAAAGTGCATATATGGATTTCAAAACAGACTTATTCAGGACAAACTTGGGAACATAGAGAGCTCACACACTTGGGAGAGGGATGTATATCTGGATGAAAGCTCCAAAATGTTTCCCAAATAATTCAGGAAGAAAGCAAGAGTGTTAAAACAATTACATATGGTGCTGTTCACAAAGAAAACAGGAAATATAGTCCACTGGGGAGAAATATAGAAGATTACTAAAACAGGCAGCCTGTTGTGAATGCAGACAAGAAATCAAAAGAGATGAGAAAGAGATTCAAAACTCCCCCACAGCAGTTCTCACAAACCACAATGCCCAGCAAACCAGCTAAGGAGCAAGAAAGCAACACTATGTATCTAAGGGAATCCTTTTAAATCCTCTTTGCTTTGTAGCTCAATCTACACCCAATTGGTACAGGGAGGGTTCTTTAAAAAATGTCTAACAAAAGTTCAACAAAAATTTAAGCAATAAGGAAAGATCATGTAAATGTAAGTTACAAGTCTTAGTAAAGCAGCAGGGAAGCTAAAGCAAACAATTAGGTCTTTGTGCTCAGACAATTGGCTGGATTAGTGCTTGAATGGGCACAGAAATTTTAGGATTCAAATAAACTGTATTGAGACTTAGGGTATCAATTTACATAAGAAGAATATGACTACAGATCTGTGCAGGGAGAGGCATGCACTGTGACATGGTATGCTGGTCAATTTTCAGCAGCACTTGCATCTAGATCGGCCTTGACTTCAAGGGACACAGCTATGCCTGTTCCAGCAGAGACATACAGACAGGCAGCAAGATAAGAGCTCCTGAAAATCTGAGTATGAGAAAGTAATGCTGGCCTTCCTCTGGCATTTTCTGAATGCCTGATTCAGCAACTTTTTTTTTTTTTTAAATAGCTTTGGGCATAATCTCTGAAACACAGATTTTATCTTTTTTTCTGGGCACAAGATGAAAGAAATAATCACTTAATGCACCATAAAGAAAGCAAAGGGAATGAGAAAGAAGGGAAGAGCATACTGAATACAGTAGAACAACCAGGAACATAAAAGGTTAAAAACAAGGGAAAAAACAGACTATAGTGGTAATGTGACTGGACAAAAAAACCTCAATGAAACAAGAAAAGAAATCCTTACTGGTCACACACAAGGTGAGAAATACTTCTTGGGAGAATCTCAAGAACTCTCTGCTACCATGCTTAACAGGAGAAATGAGATCCTGCAAACTAAGCTTGAGAATTCATGAGTATGAAATTAGAGAAAATTATTCCAACACGAGATAAATACAGCTGGCTCATGTGCAGCAGTGTGCTCAGCTCTGGTTAGGCTATTAAAATCACAGATTTTTGAGAAAAGACAATCCAATTATTCTGAGACTCCAATGGGATTAATGCACCTGTGAATGAGTATCACCAGCTACTCTCCTCAAATAGCCACTGCTAGATCTGCAAGAAGGTTAGGAAAGAAGAGGGTTGTGTGACAGTGAGTAGGAAAGCACAGAGGCTGTTTGACTGCAGACTAAACGTATCAAACAGATTCATGAGAGGCCACTGACTACTGTTAGAAGTAATCCCAGCAAATGAAGGCTTCAGCACATGTGTCTTCACTGTGTTCTGAAGACCTCCCTCACAACTGAGGCAAGTCACTATAAATCCTCTAGACTTTGTTTCTTCCCAATACCCAGGACACTACCTCAGAATCCTACAAGAAATTCTCCTTGCCTCAGTTGTGAGGGTAGTCTACAGCCTTTTAGCTGAGAGAACAACATCCAGTCAGAACACTGACCTTCTCACCGTGCTTTTCTGTTTCTCAGTTTTTCTAACTTTACTTTTGTTTCAGGACTGTTACAGCTTCTGCTCTAGAGACAGAATACATTGAGCTTCCTCTTTATCTGAATCTTGCATTACCATCCACCTTTGAGCCCCTTCCTTCTCTACTTCTGCTAGTATAATTTCACAAATTTTGCCAGAAGGAGCCATTAGATCACTTATGCAGATCTCCAGAATAATGCAGGAACTAACTTTCACCCAGCTACACCTGCTGAAACCCATACACTTCACTGAAATGAAAACAAGAGATGAAACTGCACACTGCAGGACACACTGCAGCACAAGCCATACTGTCAGAAAACTGGGCAAAATACATGCAAATGATTCCATCAGGAAACAACAGCCTCTGCTGAAGAGAAAGTCAGTGAAGCTTACCCATTTGTCATTAAAAAAAAACCAAAACACTTTCCAAGACAGAATCTGAAAGTAGAAAATGAAATACGTAAAATGACCAACCAGATAAAGAATCCAATTTTTCCTTAGCTCCTTATACTATGTTAGCAGTGGAACACTTTCTTTAGGCATGACTAACCACTGGTGTTTAGGAGAGAACAAAAAAACTCAATACACAAACAAAACCCACCACAGAATAACATGAACAATGGAAAAAGCCCTCCCTTACTTACTTAGAAATCACGCTACCTAAGATTTTATTATAATTACTGTTGTAATGCAGCTGATACAAATTCAGACTCAACATATGATCTGTAGATTTGCTTCTGAGACTTGTAAGTAGATACACAAACTAACAGTTTATAATTCAAGCCAGAATGATTCTAACGTCTTTACAAGTACTTGTACAAATGTTTCACTACATTGTCCGACAAAGGGCTGGAACCTTATGGCAAGACAGAAATTACACAGTGTAACTCTCACACCACTGGGTTGCCCCAT
>NW_008687219.1:333-12468 GCF_000695815.1 Acanthisitta chloris | reverse complement strand
ATGATGCCTTCCAAAAGCACATTTCTGCAGAAGTCCAAGCAGAATTCCTATACAGAAAAGCAAGGCACGTTGCACCCAGAGGATCAACAATCTCTCTATTGTTCTACCTTATGAAAAACACCTCTTATCTCAGAAAAAAAAGTGACTTAATGACACTAATGACAAAATTGTAGGAAACAGGCTAACACCTCAGAAGGTTCTGCTATAGGGAGCTGAGCATGAGGGCCACTGATAATCAAAAAAGACAAAGTACCTGACTAAACTCATTTTAGTTAACCACAAGTAGTTTGAACACACAGATACGAGAGATTTTAGGCAGCTGCCAATCCAAGCTAGACCTCTTCGTGACTTAATTTCCACCCCAATCACACCAGCAGTGTTTAGATGTTCACCTGTTTAATGGTTAATGCCTTGCATGATATTTGTTATGGACTACAAAAAAACCATTTTCACTAACTTCCTTGTCGCTTTATACTGCAGTCCCTCAATCCTGTTCCCTCTGAAAGCATGTGAAAAATATCACTCAAAGCATTGTTTACATTCATCACTTCTCAGTTTCTGAAACAAAACACACATGTGTAATAACCTTGTCTGGTTGTACTGCAGATAAACAGTATGAAAGTCCGCAAGCAACGTAACACCATGAGCAAGCACAGAAACCAACATCCTGACAGACCCAGAGATGGTAACAAGGTATCTACATAACCATCAAAACTTCCACACCTGGCAGCTGGAACTTAAATCGCGGTTTCTGCCCTTGCCAAGTGGTTCCAGAAAGTTCAGAAGAGAGGATTATCAAGGCATTTCCCCCACCCCTTCTCTCCCTTTTTTTCATTCCCAATTTCTAGGGATCTGCCAGCTGCAGAAGGCAGAAACAGCCTGTAGTTGCTCTGATTTACCACAACTCTACCTGGGCAGCCTCTCCCATGCCTCCTCAATCAGACTATGAAATCTCTGCAAACTTCAGGTGGAACTTCAGCTCTCATCTTGGAAACTCAGATTTCTTCCCCATATGCAAATCTGAGTAAAAGTAGAGCTTTTTATGTAAAAGATTACTGTCAACTGTAAAATACAATTTAGAGGAACATTCAAGTCGCCACTTGTTTCCAAATACCCTGTGTCCTTAAGGCAAAGGGCTGCATCCTTGGTGAAATGCCATGTCCTCTACACTTAGCTTTGCTGTCCTATTCTTTTCCCTCACAGTGCCTCCCTTGGCACTACAGTACCAAGCTCACTATCAAAAGCCTTGATCTGTGACAGCAGAAGAGGGATGAAATGGCACATAAGAAATTACAGCATGTCTAATTTTACCTTCCCTCTATTGTTCCCTCTATTGAAGTTACTCTTATGAAGTAATTTCAAAGGCAGAAAAAAAGTTGCAGTCTGCTTCCATTTAAATGCATGACAGTTTCCCCATCAACTTCAATAGGAGAACCTTTTATTAGGAAAAGCACACATCACTGAAATCAGACAAAATACAGGTAAGAGACAGCATTGTGATTAAGGAGGTATTTTCAACAGTGGCATAGATTTACATTGTGATTTACTCAGCCTCCATCCTATTTGTCCGGACTAGAAAAAGCCAAAAGACTAGCACATCAGCAATGGAAATAGAAGGTAAAAGACAAGGAGGGGAACTCCTATGGCTTACTGTGGTCAGTACTCACTGTGCAACACTGTGCAATCTGCCTTTCCCTTGGAAGAACAAAAGCACAGCTGTGTAGGCAATCAACTATGACACCCACATACGAGGAAGGAATGAAACTACACACTTCTCACTACACACACTTGTATCCCATTTCTTATGAGCTGTGAGCCATCATGTGCCTACAGCCAACCAGGAATCTCAAAGGCCCCACCTGCAGCCAATGGGGCACATAGGTCAGAAATCAAGTTTAATCACATTACTAAAAAGAGAAGCACAGGAGCTGTGAAGTTTTGAATGAGGTATGACCCCTGCTGTGACAAACAAAATGACTTAGTACTTAACAGCTTTCCTGCCATAGGACCTCAAAATAAAACATAAACAAAACTAAACATAGCCTGAAGTGAGGGTAAGGTCAAGTTTGAACACGCCTTAAAAACTGGAGAAAGTTGAATGTGCCCCTGAAGTTATCAGACAATGCTGGGACAGGAGGGAAAGGAACCACAATCAACATGATAAACAAACTTTAAAAATGTGAATATAAAAATAGGCTTTGCCACTGTCAGGCACTGAGATGCCTGTGTAAATTCATATATACAACTCATCTTTCCTATATTAAGAACACTGATAAATTGCCACTTTAAAATGGGCACGAACTGCAAAGAGAACGCAAGACACTGTCGCTGACTCAGGATGAAGGCCAGTAAGAATATCAAGACTTTTTAGTAAGACAAGTCTAAATGATTTAAAGAGGCCTTACTGCCTCTACCATTTTATTCCCTACCCTGCTTAACACTCTCATTAAGGCCGGCCACTTCCCAGCCACAATAGCTTTGTGACCAAGGCCATCTACTGGTGAGTGTGGTGTGTCAATTAATGGGAGGACTGTTGGCCAGATTTAATTAGCACTCATCAAGATTTAGGCACATGCATTGAAATTGTGCCAAGCAGCCGTCAGGAATTATTAAATATTATCACAGTTTTGGATGAACAAATGAACTATTAAGGCTTCCCAAACTCCATACGAGCCTAAAGAAACATGAATCCTCCCAGGGGAGAACGTGGTACTTTGAATTTCCATTCCCAGTTGAAGTGTAGTCCAGACACCTTGTGACCTCACTGTTCTGTGTACAATGAAGCAGAAATGGCATTGTTCCTAATAGAGAGATGAATTTTTTCCCTAGAAATCACCACCAAACCTGGTAACATTGTTTTCAAGAAATAATGGGGTATGAATGAAGACACTTGTAGGCTAAAACTGCAAGTATTTCAGATAGATACGTATGGGGATTTACAGGCTGCACACCATAATTACAATCATATTTATCCCCCAAGATAAAGCAATAGAAATGGAAGTCAGGCAAGGAGATGGAAGGGAAATTAAGCACACCCAGATCCTTACACACTGTGATTTCTAAGCTCATGTCCAAGACAAATCAGTAAGACATTTTGGGAGCACTAACATGCTGTGACACAGAGATCCCCACACTGTTCTACTGCTCCCAGCTGAGCATCATTATTCCCAAATCATGAAGATGTTTCTAATAAAACACTTCCTTCAGCTCTTTCTTAGGATTCTGTAACACTTAAGTTAGCATTATGATTTTTAGAGTAAGGTGTTTGAATGGCAGCACTGAAAATCCCCAAATTACAAGACAATATTCTCTCCATCTTTGTCTTAGATTGAGATGAACAAACTTCTTCTGAAGCCAATATTAGAATATAGATTCAGTTTAATTACACCGGTTTTATTCAGTGTGGAAGACCACTTTCCAAAGCAGTAAACTTAGTAACTTATGTGCCTTTTTGATTTATTTATGGAGCAATATGACAATGGGTAGGTTCTGTGTCTGATGGAGGTTTCCAGACTCCAGGATAGTATTTTAAATAAAGATTAGAGGGACGGGAAAAAAACCCAAACATCCAACTGCTTTCCCCTCTGGCCCCAACCTACAAGACATACACGACTTCAAAAGAATAAAATAGAGTATGTAAATTTCCAGCTACATCTTTTGCAGCAAAACTGTGTTATGACTTTGGAGCATGTTCATATCAAGTTTTATAGTGAACAAACCAAACCAAACAAAAACATGTCATTAATTTCACAGAAGGGTTTACTTCGCTTTTGCAGCCAAAAAATGGGGCACTCACTAGGTAAAAGGGTTGTCCTTTGTTAATCATAATAGACTCCCATTTTGATACATCCAATTGAACTAAAAAGATACTAATAAAGTAGCCCAAATTAAAACCTAAGATATACCATTACCATATACTATTTCTAGATAGATCTCTGCTCCTTAAATGTGAAAGCAGACAGTCTGAATAAAGAAGGCTTCACTGGCTTGTTTCTTTTTTTCTCCATCATAAGACCTTCTTTTAGGAGTGCATCTGCACACTTCATTAGTGTTCTGCTTTTTTCTCTTCTTACTCTGTCAAATACATCTTATTGCAGCTTCTTGCAGCACATCATTCAGTGGCCAAACTGATCACATCACCATTGAGCATCGCTCCTGCAAACAGCCCACAGACTAAACACTTTTTGCTTTGCCTCAAACTTTTCCAGATTGGCTGCATACACAATGGCTATACGTACAGAATTCTGCTTCTCCCCTGAAGACAAAGTGCTCTCTCATCACTGCACTTTGTCCAGAGGAAAAATCACAAATTCTCCATTTTAAGGCTGGGCTGCTGCTCCAAAGGCAGAACAAAATGGCATCATCATTTTGCCAAGATTTGACATTAAAAACTTGTTGATAAGTTTTAAACATTCCTCTCACTAAATTACTGGATCAAAAGAGCTAAACTATGGAAAACTTAAGTTATACCTTTCAATCACAACTACTGTGAATCACAGTAATTATACTTTACACTTTCAAAACGCTGTACTAATGTCTACAACATGTCTGGGCAGAAAATTAACTTCGTATTTCAAGCTGATATAGGGGATGAAGAAAACTGTTATGATGATCTCCTGTTGATTTGCATATAAAAGCCTCAACCTATTTATACTAAGATTCTCATGTTCCAGAAACCAGCAATCAAGCAAGAACTGGGAAATTGTTCAGTTGCAACATCTAATTTGGACTTGGTCATTTCTTTAACATGCTTTTCAAACAAAGGACTTCATTTAACTTCACTATCAGGTCCTCTTTTAAATTCGCATTTTCAACTGATTTATTTCATAAACCTCTAAACTTGGAATCGCCTATATATTACTGAATTGAAAGGAACAGGATTTTTTAAATTTCCAAAACATATGTATCTCTTTGACCCATATTCCCAGTGCAATGCTTTTTCTTAATGCAATCATGTAGCAAATACTGATAATAGCTCTAACTTTCTTAATCTCAAACATATTCAAAAGCAAAATGAACTGCTGAGGCTAGACAATCTAAGAAGTCCATCTACTTCTATTTCATCTTGCCTATTATTCAGTTATATATTGTACTGTCCCTAGGGAAAAAAAGAAACATAGGAAAGTAACTCAGAAGGGCCATCAGCCATTTAAGTGCTGCTTATCTTCAAACAGTACCATTTCTTCTTAGAATGTAAGCAGTCAACATACCCATAACACCTGCCTGAGTGAAACTGCACTGTCTAAATGCCTTGGATGAGCACTGGAACCAATTAACTTTGTACTAGCCTGTTTCAGGGGAAAAAAGACTTTATTGTAATTCTGCAGCACAGTGCAAATTTCAGAAACAATTTTTGGAAATCAAACATACAAAATTCATCTCTCTTTTGGAGAAAAGGGCAGGAAGGGAAAAAGAGAGACCCAAAATCCTGATAATTGTTACATCAGAACATTTATGATGGTACATAAAAAGGCTGTAGAAGGCATTTATTCTAATAGTCTTGGATGTTCAATCCGTGTAATTGTCCAGTCTGGTTTTGCTCCTTCTGTAAATTCCCTCTGGAACCTAGAAAAGGAAAGACAGGAAGTGAAGAGTTGTTAAAATTTACTTGATCTTAAAGAGCTATTAATACAACAAGAGATCATGCAGATGTATTTTACTTCAAAGTTATTTCTGTAAAAGCTTCTTAGACTCTAGAGTGCTTATGCCCCAAAACAGAAGATTAAAATTATTTCTATAGTAAGAAACAAAATGCACTGACTTCACTGTGTTTTGGTTCAGATGCCAGAGACAGGATCAAGCAGCAACAGTAAAGCCCCTGGTATCAAGAAACCACTGAGTTTTCACAGCAGTAACTATAAATAAAGCCTTGTGGCTGATCTTCATCTGTAAATAGAGGCTTTCATTCGAAGGGATGGTAACTGCATTGTGAAGGGAAATCATGTGCAAACACATTCTACTTCAAAATTATCACTTTTACTGAACTATACTTTAAAAAGTAATATATTTTCATAATTACACCAACTATCAAGTTCACAGTAGCCCTGAATCTCCCTGAAAGAAAACTCCACAACTGTCAATAGGAGAACGAAACATCCACCCCTATTTTTAAAGAGTAGCCTTCCTACTGTAGTCATTAATGCCTTTCTCTCTGAGCATGTCAGTTTCGACTGCTTGTCATCTAAAGGTAATTCTGAGCTTCAAGCTGAATATTCATATTCCCAAGTAACCTGCATATCGTGGACAAGAATAAGACAACATCATTGCTTTGCAATTACATACATATCCACTCCTGGAAACTGTCTTCTTCAGACATGCAAATACTTAACACTGGGCTCCCAAGGCCTGTAGTGTCTTTGCCCATTCCTGTTTAGCTTAAGGAACACATACTTGCAAAGGTCTCTCTCCTGAGGATTGGGAAAATATTTCAGGCTTTAAGGGAAGGCTCTTAAGGTTAATGGAACCTTAGAGGCCTCCAACTCTAAGGAAGATACTGAATTCAGCTAAGGGTTAGATCCACAAAAAAAAACATCCAGGAAAAAAGCACTGGTGTCCTCACAAGTGTTACCTTTGTTTCAGAGCTCCTCATCAACTTGAGCCCATACTTTCCATTTCAAATGTGGGTGTAGAAATCATTGATCAATATTGTATTTCTCATACAAAAATCCTCACTTTTCTCAACTTCTGAGAATTTTATTTTCAGCACATTTTTCTAACTGTGCAGCTCTCTTCTGCACTGCTTTGACATCAGTATGCTAACAAAGACATTACTTACAAATACTCTTATGAAAATCCATCTATCCAATGTGTGCTTTGAGGGCTGGGATCAGCAGCATGAATTGTCTGAACACCAGGTGATGCTTGCTTTGTTCTGACCTTCTGCAAAAAGCGTTTGGCTAAATAATCTCCTCTTTCATGAGCTACTTTTTCAGCAAATTGCAGTTCTGATTTTTGTGGGAAGGGACAAGTCAACAGCACTACACTTAACTACTTGGCTTGACTGCATTGCTGTTAGCTGTGCTACAAGAAATGCAAAAATAATAACTGACCTACTGCCTCAAAGCTGCAGAACAGTATAGGAAAGGATCAGAAACCTTATTCAATGCTTCCTGACAGAGAAAGAGTTCCCATTATGTCAACTCAGAAGCAAGGTAGTAACATAACGATTTCAGGGGCATTTAAAAAATTTGGCCCTAAAATCAAACCTGGAATGCTGGATAAGAATGAACTTCGATTAGAATCAAGGTAAGTTAAGACACACCACGTTCTGCACTGGCACACTCTGAATGCTTATAGTTCCCCAGCTGCTTACCACACAGCTAGCACATGTACAAGGGG
Source organism: Acanthisitta chloris (assembly GCF_000695815.1). Classification (NCBI taxonomy): domain Eukaryota; kingdom Metazoa; phylum Chordata; class Aves; order Passeriformes; family Acanthisittidae; genus Acanthisitta; species Acanthisitta chloris. The sequence continues at coordinate 5,130 of NW_008687219.1, read as the reverse complement.
GGAAAAAATAAGGTACAAACAAACTTACTCATAGTTTGCTGTTAAAAGATGTTTTTTTTCTTTTGTGCTTTCATCTCCAAACACCATCTGGAAAATTTTGGTTCCACCAGGTACTTCATCAGGTAGGCTAGCACCATTCAGGTACCAGAAACACATCAGGATGCTAACAAACTTTCTTCCTGTTGGAAATAAAACAAAGTGTAAGCTAGATCTCGTGTTTCTCATTGGTCAGATACTCCTATTTGCTGCCTAGTATATATTCTAATGAGACCCTGGAATGACAGCTGACATCAGCTGTAAAAAATATAGGATATCACAAATGGTACAGCTATTTAAAACCATATTCATGTTGTTTAGCAACAATAAATTCACACTCTGCAGAAAGGTATGTATTTTATCATGAGTGTGGCATGGTATTTATATATAATAAAAAAATATGAAAAAAAGCTGGTTCCCATAAGGTCTAAACCTAACTGATATGACAAAAATACATAGAGTAGCTCAAACTCAGGAGCAATCTAAGAGTACAAAAACATCCCTTTCTCTCAAATCGGGGGAAAAAAGCTCACTGGGTCTGACAACTTAAAACACTCAATGGAAGACCCATGGTTAGACTACAGATCATCTCAGCTGTACCTGACAGTGAATGGAGCACATAAGGCTGGTATCCAACCAAAATAAAAACTTACTTGAACTCACCTCTAGCTTAAATAAAACAACTAAGGACTCCTAGAATAAAGTAGATTCCATTAAAAAGACTAGAACAGCAAAATGTATTTCATTATCCAGCCTTCACTACTCTTCTTGGATAATGTATTTTCATTGTTGAAGCATATAGTATATAGTAGTGGTTTTGAGTGTTTTCAGATTGCTGAGGACTAATAATATAAAAATCTGTACAAAAGAAAAATAAGCAAAACCTAAAAAGAAGTCAAAAAAGTACCATGACATGTTAACAGTAATCTCTGTTTCTGGTTTAAAAGGAAATCAAGAAATTATATGACAAAGTACAAACAGAAAGCAAGGAATGAGAAATAGTACTCAAAAACACATCTGTAAGGAAAATGTGTTAGCATTAGCTTAGCAGCAAGACCAGGAAGTAAGACTGCTCACTGCTGAAACGTTTTAGGATTCTAAACATACCATCATCATCATAGTAAATGCGAACATCTCCTTCTGTTGTGTACATGATTGCATCAATGTCAGCTGCTAAAGCATCCCTGTGGCTGTCAGGGAGCAAAGAAATCTTTTCCTTCAGCACCTGAAGCACCTAAATTCAGAAAAACTGTCACTTAGTTTTTCATTAGGAAATTGAAGTAACAATCTTTTTCTACTACAGCACATAAAATAAGCTAAAACATTTGTCCAACACACACAACAGTGGAAATTTAGCACTGGGAAGTTTAGGCACTCCTAAAACCTAATTCAGCAATGTTGAAGAAGGACATTTACAGCTCAAATCAATGAAACCCAAGTATCTTAAAAAATGTTTAGAAAAGCAGCAGCTGCAATGCAAGGCACATAAGCCCAGCAAACACCAGTTTAGCTTCCACAATTGCACCCTCTGCCTTCTCACTGTGTGTACGTTCCTTAGCTTTTGATTCAATTATTTTAGTTATCGTTCACAAATTTCTTCAAAAATCAGTTTCATTACCACTAAGTTTATCTTTTCCATTCTCTGATCCACATCCTTTAGAAAACGTTTAAACTCTTACAAATCAGTAAAGACTGAAAAATCATTGCTCTGGGAATTAAGTTCCATACTGCATTTGCATCCATAGTATCCCAGTGTCCTAAGACCTACACAGCTATGTTAGGTAGGAAAACAGTGTAGTGCACAAACTGACCAGAGGCATCGCCTCAAACAGCAAATGAAAAAGTCACAAGGAAGATGAAGCTGTGCAGCACTTATTTTTAACTAAGACACAGTTTTTTACCCTAACTTGGTTAGCGATTTTTTAATAACAAACAAATCCAGAGGTTACACGGATGCAAGAGCTAATCTTCATTAGAAGACAGTGGTTTCCAGTACATTTTGCAGGTACAAAATTCACTGGCTAAAGAGAAAAACAAAGCAGTGTGGTATCACCGCCTCATCTACTACATCCTCAGGTTACATGACGTCTCCAGATCAATTTAAACCTGAAAAATTTAAGATGAGCAGAGAAAGTTCTTTTGAGAGGAAGCAGAGGAGATGCTCTTTCAAAACATTTGCAAGAAACAAACTCACATTTTATTGCTATCTGTTCAGAGAGAAGAGGCAAGATTGTTCAGAGGGGATGCACTAGAACAGCACCAGTCTTTGCTGCAAAGGCATGGGTGGCAATAGGATAGGCCACGCTGACATCCTGTAATAATGCAGACATAGACCTGGAGTATCTCCTCCACTTGACTCTGATGCATCCCTCCATGCCCTGGGAAGGCCAAGACAACTTCAAGCAATTAAAAATCCATAAAAACACAGAAAACACAGCACTGATGTATAACTAACCAGATTAGCCATATCCCTGAGACCATGACATAAGACTGCGGCCTTCCAGCCAAAAGCAGTAATCAGCTGTATGATCTGCTTGGGGGTGGGAACCTATCAGTGCAGCAGAGATGAGTACAAACCAGTTCCTTTCCTCATTTGAATTCTGGTGCACAGATTGAATCAGCTTCAGCTACCTGCCTACACCCAGAGACAAGCAATTCCACCTGCCGTCCAGAACCCACTGCCTTTCAATCCTTCCTCAGGCACCAGCAATCTCTTTTGCATTTGGTCCTCATGCTCAAAGTAAAAAAAATATATTTTGTTTTAAATTCAGTAACTTTAAATTAAGTTTCATGCCTTGCAATTAAACTCAGAAGCTGCAGGAGGAACACCTGCCCTGTTCTAAATTACGCTGTTTTTCTCAAATGACACCAAACTGGCAGTACCTGTAGACAATGCCAGGCCAAATGCATGTTAATTCATAGTGGAAAATAAATTGCTCCAACAGGAGAAGGAAAGCATTTACCTCTTTTGACACAAGTTCATCCAGCAGGTCAAGTTTACGCTGAGACAGCAGCTTCGAAACAACAGAAAAGGCCTACCAAAAAAACCCCAAACATGAGCAATTAACTCTAGGTTGACTTATTTTTCAGACAAATCCATCATTATGTGACATGCTACCCAAATACTCCATGATTTAAGATCTCAGTATCTGCAGAGAGTATGACCATTGAAATGTAAGCCCTCTAGCACTACAGAAATGATTTCCTGAACTGATAAAAACATGAAGTTTCTTTTCAATCTCTCATGTAAAGCATCAAACCTTTCCATAATAGTTAAGTAAATGCATAGCTTACTTACAAACAAAAAGCTTTGCAGTGTGCTGTATGTCGGTTTCACTCTTTTTGATTAATTCAAACTATGTATGTCTTTCCCTGTAAAGATTTTTCCCCTGTCCCCTTTTACAGCTCATCTCCTGGTTTCAGTCAAAACCCAAGCTCCGATGTAGACATTTTCATTCAGAAATCTGTTTTAGTCTCTAAACTTCAGGAAACTCCACTCTCCTTTTCCCCTCAGTTTTGCAGGTGTATTGACATACAATAACGCCTCTATGTATTCAAACAGTGTGTTTCTGCAGGACAGTGTGGTTAGGACTCTACAGCGACTACAAACAAACAAACTTCAGTCAAAACCCAAGCTCCGATGTAGACATTTTCATTCAGAAATCTGTTTTAGTCTCTAAACTTCAGGAAACTCCACTCTCCTTTTCCCCTCAGTTTTGCAGGTGTATTGACATACAATAACGCCTCTATGTATTCAAACAGTGTGTTTCTGCAGGACAGTGTGGTTAGGACTCTACAGCGACTACAAACAAACAAACAACCCAGAAACAGTGTGTTTCTGCAGGACAGTGTGTTTAGGACTCTACAGCCACTACAAACAAACAAACAAAAAAACCCCAGGACAAGGCAAAACAGATGGTTCTGCCCACAGAGCAAATAATATGGTGTAGGTGCTGGGTTTTTTGCTCTCTTGAATTGATCTTAGTCACTTAAACATTCTATTCCTTGTTACCTGATGTGTTGTTTTGAGCTGGGTATTTTTTGTTAAAAGTAAATAAATACAATAATTGAAAGTTTCACAGCAACTAACTCCAACTTTTACATGATTAATGATTAACTATCATTACGTCTTTGACACATTATGCTGACAAAGCTTAGTGGGTTCATAAATTTGGAGAAACAAAACACATGCACCAGCTACAGCTGCTACCTTCCTAAACTTTGTCATTCTAGGAAAACCTGCGAAGAGAAGACACATTTCCCCTTGAAGCTTCTGTAATATTTGGAAATACCTTTCTTCATACTGCTTTTGTGGGTAGCTAAACCAGCTAATTTTAATTCCAGTGGAATATGGGAAAAGAAAACAAGGAATTACTGAAGAAAAGCATAACTCCACTCACCTCACTCAGAGTGAGGTGCCTGGAGTCGGCTGTGGGGAACTCCATGTATTTTACAGGAGAGCACACAGGTGCCACAATGTCCACAGGTGACATCAGACTGGACACTAGGAAGAATTTCTTAACAGAAAGGGTGCTCAGGGAGGCGGTCGAGCAACCACCTCTGGAGGTGTTTCAGGAAAGACTGGATGTGGCACTTCGTGCCATGGTCCAGTTGACATGTTAAGTCACAAGTTGGAGGAGATGATCTTGGAGGATTTTTCAACCTAAATCACAGAATTATAGGGGTTGGAATGGACCTTCGAGATCATCTAGTTCCAACCCTCTGACACAGACAGGGACACCTCCCACCAGAGCGGGTTGC
>NW_008687219.1:0-253 GCF_000695815.1 Acanthisitta chloris | reverse complement strand
GTCTCACCACCCTCACAGTAAAGAACTCCTTCCTAACACCTAACCTAAACTTCCCCTCCTTCACTTCGAACCTGCTACCCCTTGTCCCGTCACCGCAGCCCCCGGGCGCCCCGCGTGTGTGTAAGCACGTCCGCAGGGGGTGCTCGGCACCCGCAGCGACCCTGAGATCCCGCGGCAGCAAGGGGCAGCCCTGCCCCGCTCACCTGCTTGGCCCCGCGCGTGAACTCCTCCACGCTGAACTCCGGGTCGAAGT
>NW_008687218.1:1421-5096 GCF_000695815.1 Acanthisitta chloris | reverse complement strand
GAGCGTGGGGGCAAAGCCTGGGGGCAAACACTTCTCGCCCGGGTCAGTTTTCTATCAACTCGGTGCTCGCGCCAGCATCGGACGGAGCGGAGCGATTGGATTGTTTTACTCTCCCTTCAAACTGTTTAAAAGGTCTTTATCGTCAGGATTCTTTAGACAACCTCCACTTCTTGAGCGTGTGCTGCTTTCATAGTTAGATTTCAAGAATCTTCTAGCGTTTTGGCGAGTTTTTTCAGGCTCTTTAGATTTTGTTCCCTATAGGCGTGCGCTGGCATTCATCTGAAGATGCCTCTGATGCACTTAGGCATGCTTTTGGACCAGGCACCTCTCCTCTGCAACAGTCCAGGCCATGAACGATCTCCTTCAGGACTCATATCAGACCATCAGCATCAAAAAACCTGCTTACTTAATACACATGAAACCAAAAATAAAGCTTGGGTAATGGCTCCTTCACCACCACTCCCCCCTACAAAATGTAGAAATAACCTATGGAAAGCTACTCCAAAAATAATATTACCATGGATCAGGATGAAAGGCGAGGGGAATGTCAAAACAAGCAAAATGCAAACCTTTCGTTAATGCAAAGAGCGGCAGTGAAAGGACCTATGAACGTAGAGCATGACTTTGACAGAAATTGTACCAGCAGAAAAGTAGGGAATATAAATAAATGGATTATTTAACTACTGCTCAAATAGGACTACACAGACATCAGCAAAAAAAAAAAGAGCCACCCTCCATGGGTACATACTGTGAGCTCAAAATGCTGTTTGGTAGATGCCATTCCCAGCCTGCTTTCCAAGTTAACAGCACAGCATCAGTAAGGCTCACTGCACTGCAGTTCACAGAGAGCATCCTGCAAGCAAATCAGGCTTCCAATCAGTATGAAGGGCCAGATGGCAAGTGGACTTCATCTAGTAAAACAGCATTATGGAAAGAGCAAATGAAGAGTGTGAAGAGAGAATGTGATGGCCCCTGGTGCACTGGCAGGTCCATTAGGCTAAATTCACTGCTACCTTTGTGCTACCCTAATGATGTGCAGCAGCTGAACAGCAAAGGTGACTCTTCTTTTAACAACCAAGAACAGAAAGAATAATAAAAAAGTAAATTAAAGGAAATCAAATTAAATTAAGCATTTTTCTGAGATGTTAGCTTTTGCATGTTTTTGAGAAAACAACAAAAAGCAATTCAAATTGAATTAAAGCTGCCAGAATTTTTTCAGTTCTGTTCAGATTACCTTTTCCTTTCCCTGAGCATACACCAGCTGGAATAACTTGAAGTGTCACTTTGGTGGTTGAAGAGCCTTGATGAGGAGTTTGAGCACTCTGTCCTAACTTGAACTTTAATTGTAATCAGTCTATTTAAGCAGGATTCCAAAGTAGCAAGCAAAAATTGCCACTGGTATAAATACAAACCTGCAAATTGCTTATGACCACATGCATAGTAAAAGAGAAGTCCAAGGGTGGTAAAGTACCAATGTTTATTCGTCTGTGCCTCTGCTAAAGCAATTATGGGATATAACGTGTTCCGAAATGAAGCAATCACGTGTGGATCTCACATCTGAAGAATCCCAAGTTAAACATTGTTGAGCACAGACGCTAACAGTGTATGAAAGGACATAAGAAGAGAGCAAAGCACAAAGCGTCAAGCCTCTGGGGCCCAACAACAGGTCTGCTTGTCTGACAGCACACTGAGGACAGCTCCTGAAGGAGAAGTTCACTCCGAGACTTGCCAAAAGACAGAATAATGCTCCTCCATGGCACTATATCATAGGGACTATTTGCCTTTATATACAAGCATCTCACTAAACTCTCTCTTCTGAATAAGTTAAGCTGGAGCTGTGAAACAGCCAGTCCCATCAGAATGACAGAGCTGAGGCTCTCTCTTTTGTTACCTTCATAACTTCTTATCAAATTTCCCTGGTTACTCCTTGCTCAGTTTACAGTGGAAGGACCTCTCTTCCCCTATCTGCCAAGCCATCAGACTCAGCCCTGGCTCTCACAGTCAACCTGGACTCTTTCCAAACAGGAATAGTCAAATGCAATAAACCTCCTGCAACTGCAATCCCTTTTCAATGATGCACAAGCCATAAAGTAGTTTGCTTTCTCTCCCCTCACCCTTTTGAAACAGAGCAGCCAGCAGGCATACACACTAGTTAAAGTCATTATTTTTTTCTGACATAAGCAGATATGACTTGGATATTGTGAGCAAAAATGTTTCATTCTTACGGGACATTGTTCTACCCATAGTGCTAATTACTCTGCTCAGTGTTCTGGAGCAGGAATTGCTGAAGAAGTTAATAGCCTTGGTAGTGGGAGCTCTTGGGTAAGATTTTGTGGCTCATGTTAGGCAAACTGCTGGTTTAGAGGATCATAACCTACCCCTCTGGCCTTAGAGTTCACAGATTCACTAAATTAAAAACATCTCTCTGTGCACACAGAATTTCCTCCACAAATGAGCTGGATGCTCTCTATCTCCACACATAAAAGAAACACAGACACTCCTAGAACTGGTGACTGTGAGCAGAAAGTGCCCAAGACTATCATCACCGGCTTAAAAACCTAAGTGTATAGTGGGACAAAATAACCCCAGTCAAAGCATTGGGGAGCTTTAGCAGTGAGGAAGTCAAACGAAAAAAGGGTCTGATAACTTCAAACCCGAGCTGGTTTACCTCCCAGGTGAGCTGGAAGGTGAAGTGGCCTCAAACACGAGGCAACCTCTGAATGTTCAAACCATCGTTCCTAGCGTCCCTCAAGCACTGCGTAAATATTGGCTAACCTCTGAAAAGGGTTTGGAAGGACAACGATGTGGATTTTGCAGAGGGCACGCCCACATCTTGCAAATAGCAGGAAAGCTCAGCTTTTGTCGCAGGAATGTATAAAACCGAGGAGGCAGAACACAGGAAAGGCAGCCGCTGGCCTCTCCCGCACAGGGGGAGGATGGCAGCAGGTTCACAAGGACTCCTTACAAAGAGCTCCTGTCTGCAGGGATCTGACCATTGTCTTTTCACTCATATCTTGAATAGAGGACACTTTCAGCAGGTTTCTTGGGGAACTCAAGGTATTTTCCCTGCACAGCAAATTTATTTTTAAGATCACCTAAACCTGCATCCCGAGAAGTGCATCTCATGGCTGCTCAGAGAAATCCCAGCTGAACACAGTGCCATGCTCACCATGTTCCCAAACTACCCCAGCTTGATGCAAGAGCCACTCCTTCTCTCCTGGCTGAACACTTGACTAACTGATGCTCACCTCCTGCTTTTTGGATGATGTGCTCTTAGAGATGAGGAACTAGGGGAGCCTTTTCATGACCCGCTCCCTAAACTATATCCTTTGGGCCAAGAGACCTCCACATGGCCACCTTCAAGGGCTATTTTGGGAAGGAAAGGACAGCATAGTAATATTTACCCAAAACAGCCACATGGGTATGTTGTGGTTCAGCTTACATGGGAAACCAAGAATGTCTGTTGAGAGTACCACATCTAAACAGGTATCTTTTTTTAAAAAAAATCCCAAATCTCACATTTCCTAAAATACCTGTGCTACCACCATTAGTGAAATTAAAGTGGTCAGCAAAGTCTTCTACCAGGCATGACTTCATGCCTGCCCAGGAAGCAAATGGGGATCTGATCCATCCCAGCCAAAACCAGGACAACCCTGAAGACATTTGCCATGTCTT
>NW_008687218.1:704-1405 GCF_000695815.1 Acanthisitta chloris | reverse complement strand
CTGCTGAGCAGCCAACCTGTCCCCACAAATATCAGACAATGGTTTCAGGAGATTTCAAAACTGCCGTGGCATCTCATTGCTTATCACTCCGAGCAATGAGCCATGCTGCAACATTCTCTCTGCCAGTAGCAGGCAACCCTGGGTCCATGGGTCCAAAACCATGGGCACTGCTGGTATGTCCAGGCATGGCCTGACTTTGGGAGCAACACTTAAAGTGCAATACCTGGGAGCTGGTGGGAGCTGTTCTGGCTGCCCCAAGCTCCTCACTAGCATGGCAAATGGAGGAGTAGAGTGTCTTCAGGGGTGCTGGAGTGCTGCTCTGTCACAGATGGGGGCTGAATGTTGACACACCACAGAGGAAGATGACTTATTTAGTGCAGCTGGGAAGGGCATTCCATGGGTGCAAAGACTAATGCCCCTCTTGAAGATGACACTTGCCTGTGGTCACCATTGCCCTAAGGGGCCTAAAGCTGCAACTCCTCCAGCCCTGGAGTAAGCCAGCACCTGTGCAGTCACTGCAGAGCCAGCACATTCTAGGAATATGAATTTTATTCCCTCTAGGGAGTAAAACCATCCAAGTTGTCTTTGCTCAAAGGCTGGAATTTCCCAAAGTGAAGAACCAGAGGATGATGAGTAAGGGTGTCCCCAGACGTGCAGCCTGATAAAGGTCCATCTTTTCCCTTGTTGTTTGCAGACGAAAA
>NW_008687218.1:0-249 GCF_000695815.1 Acanthisitta chloris | reverse complement strand
CACGCATCCCCTCCCCCCGCCCCAAGCCCCCGCGCTCCACAGATGCCGAAAAAACTCCTGGCGACACCCCTCGGAAAACAAACAAACAAACAAAACAACGTCATAAAAATAATAACAATAAAAACACACCCCCACGCACCCTACGCGCGGAAAACGCAACACGGAGAAGGGGGAAACAAACAAGCCCGAAAGGCTCCGGGCTGGAAGCGGCGGCGGAGCCGCGGCCGGCGGCAGACAAAGGGAGCGGGG
>NW_008687217.1:0-354 GCF_000695815.1 Acanthisitta chloris | reverse complement strand
CCTTTCCCCCCTGCCGCTCCTTGGATCTGGAAGCAGCGAGGAGGAAACGCATCGAGGCCGTGCGGGGCCAAATCCTGAGCAAGCTGAGGCTGTCGGCGCCTCCGCCAGACCCTTCCCCTCCGCCGAGACCCCTCCCCGAGGACGTGCGAGCTCTCTACAACAGCACTCGGGAGCTGCTGCGCCAGCGAGCGCTGCTCAGGCCCCCCGAGGACCCCGAGGAGTACTACGCCAAGGAGCTGCATCGCTTCCCCATGGAGACCCCCGGGGACGGTGAGTTGGGACGGGACCCTCAGAGCCCCCCCAGAGCGGAGACGCTCCTCGGGCAGGGGGCAGGACCCCGGGGGGACCCTCCCT
>NW_008687216.1:0-720 GCF_000695815.1 Acanthisitta chloris | reverse complement strand
CTGACCCCAGTTGACCATGGCTGACCCGTTGACCATGGTTGACCCCAGTTGGCCATGGTTGACCCCAGTTGACCCATGTTGGCCCCAGTTGGCCATTGCTGACCCCAGTTGACCATGGTTGACCCAAGTTGACCCATGGTTGACCCATGTTGGTCCCAGTTGACCATGGTTGACCCCAGTTGACCATGGTTGATCCCAGTTGACCCATGTTGACCCCAGTTGACCATGGTTGACCCCAGTTGACCATGGTTGACCCCAGTTGACCATGGTTGACCCCAGTTGACCATGGTTGACCCCAGTTGACCATGGTTGACCCCAGTTGACCATGGTTGACCCCAGTTGACCATGGTTGACCCCAGTTGACCATGGTTGACCCCAGTTGACCATGGTTGACTCCAGTTGAGCCTTGTTGACCATGGTTGACCCCAATGGACTCCAGTTGACCATAGCTGACCCCAGTTGACCATGGCTGACCCATGTTGGCCCCAGTTGACCCCAGTCGACCCCCGTTGAGTCAACTGGGGGTCCCTGAGGATTTTTGGGGGATCCCAGTTGTGTCCCACCCCACTGAGTTTCTCCTCCATCTTGTCCCAGTTGACTCCCATCGAGAGATACGCCATGAATTTTCTGGAAGCTTCTCTGGAGGACGTCAGCAGGGAGGAGCTCAAACAGGCCGAGGTCAGGGCAGGTTTTTTTGGGGGGTCTTGGGGGTCTCTATGG
>NW_008687215.1:3182-17819 GCF_000695815.1 Acanthisitta chloris | reverse complement strand
CGCGCTCCTGCGGGAGCCGAGCGGCCCCAGCGCTGCGCTGTGCCGGAGGGAGAATTGTTGAGCGCCCTAAATTGAGTTTTAGGCTGCAGGTTTTTTTTTTGAGTGGGTCTTGGCTTTCGGCTCGCTTGGCTGATGAAAAATAATAAAAAGCAGTTCTCTTTTTGCCTGTTGCTATCGCTTTCTGTCTTTGCCAAGAGACGGCCTCTGCCAGGCTGCGGTGGAATGTGCATGGTCAGAGTTTGTAGGCTTCGTGTTTTACAGCCAAAGTGCGGCTCTGGAAGGGCTTTGGAGGAACGTAGGATTCCAGAGGTGGAGAGTGTGAGCCGTTTGGCTCTTTGGGTTCTCTGGTGGAGGATGTTTCTCATTGCTTGTTAGATGAGGCAACATAGAAAACTGCATAGCCCTCGGGTTGGACTCTGCTGTTTACTACCCTTTCATGCTGCTTGGCCAGGGAAGGTGTGTTCTCTGTCCACCTGTCCTGTTAGTCCCTCTGCCAATGTCACGTCCACCTTTTGCTTGGCCTGTTGGTGCCATCTGGGGACTTGCTGGGAACTGACGAGTGTGTTTTGTCACATCTACAGGTTTCAGAAGCTGCAGCTATTTGCTTGTTGACTAGGGGATTCTACCAGGCAGCTTTTCTTTTTCAGGGAATGTTCTTTCATCCTCCTCATTTTCATTCTGTGTGCAGCACACTTTGTTCTCTATCTGTAATGAAAAGAAGATTGAGTTTGTGAATAGGGAAATTCTGCTTAAAATACTCTAGTTGTTTAGCTTGCAGCTTCTCAGAAGTCTCTTGAATAGTGTGTTTTTAATGGCTCTGCTGATTTCTCCTTGCCCTGCAGCTACCCCTGCACCACTGCTTTGTATGACAGAGCACAGTCTGCAGAAGCAGAGTGAATTCATTTTTGATGGATTTCAGCTTGGCTGCTGTCTCCCTGTATAAAACTGTGAGAATTGTTTACCTGCTCTTGTTGAGAAGAATGTGTTGTGAGAGGCCCATAAGTGACTGATAATCGCAATTATGCAAAATCACAGTTTGTGCTTCTTCAGGAGAGCTGCTTAACAGTCATTTTGTCAGCTCTATCAGTGTTGCACAGCAAAGTATCCATTGTAAAACTGAATGTCTGTCACCTCTCTTGTCTGCAGACATGCAGTGAAATCTTTTCAAGGCATGCTTTTGGCAGGCAACCTGGTCTTAAGGGACTGACCTCAAGTACCCTTTGTATTTGTAGTCCAGTCTTCATTGTCCACTCTTCTGGAAAGCTGCTTCTGCTGAGCCACTCATCTGCGTAGCTCCTTCAAAGAGCTGTTTGACCCAGACTGCCTGAAGAGTTTCTTACATTTGAAATTTTTATTCTTCTCTTGATTCTGCTTAGCCGATTCATTTTGGTGTTCAGATCTCTGCTTTGGTAGAAATGTCTGTGGTATCTGTTCTGTGGTGCTGCTGTGCAAAGAAACAGAGTCTTTAAGCTCTATTTCTTTCACTGCGTATTTGCTGTGCCTTGAATACTGATTGCAATAAGGAACATGGTTGCCATTCGTGAGTGGGTGCTCATTTATGGAAGAAGTTTGGGGCAGAAATAGTCTTAAATATGATGGTGAGTTACTCTCTGAGTTTGTATGAAGCTGAGAGCTTTGTTTGAGGTATCAGGGTAGTGTAATGTGACTTGATTGGTCATCGGTGGTGGTGGTGGTGAGGATATCAGGGGAGCTGCAGGGAGGGTGCATGGCCTCTGGAAGCTGTGGCCCAACCTCTGCAGTAGATCCTTTTTTTTATGAAATGGCAGGTTTATATGGTACTTAGGGTCATGGTTTAGTGGTGGACTTGGCAGGGTTAGCTTTGTGGTTGGGCTTGATGATCTTAAGGGTGTTTTCCAGCCTAAATGATTTCTGCAGGATTTCCCATAATTTCAGTGTTTCTGTTTTAATGGGCACTTCTTCTCTCTGAATGAGGCATGTTCTTGGCATGGAAGAAGACAAGTTGAAGATTTGTGAAGGCTTTTACCTCTAGTAGTCTGAGCATATTTATTTTGACACATAAAATACTATATTCCCTGGTACTCTTCAGCGGCAACTTGCGATGTAAGTTGCAATGCAAGAGGCTGAAGGGATAAGTCATCATTAGATGCTAATTACTCATAGGTATATTAGTTTTGAAAGTTGCAAATTCAGTTCTTAATGCTCCAGGGAGTGATCTTTGAGCCTTGCCTCTTCACTGTGTATTTGTTGTGCCTTGAAGACTGAATGGATTTAGGTGTTCTGTAGGTGTGAATTGGCTCACTGGTGGGAGAAGCAATTCCTGTTCAGTTATTACAAGACAGGCTGGTTATTGGAGATGGTTTGTGCTTCTGCCACATGGCTATGGTTTCTCAGGCTTTCAGCTTTGGGCCATCATAGGCTTTCATTGTTGAATGGAGAACAGTGAGTATACATCACCTACCATTTGGGAACTGCCTGTTCCTAGACATAGTGCATGGAAACCTGTATGTCCTGCAGATCTGAGTGTGTTGTGCAAACTGGGCACTTTGTCTGGGGAGTATGTGCAGAGCTTGTATACCAGTCATTGCCAAAGTATAGTTAAAGATTTGGTTGATGAGTTATCTCTGTTTCAAGCTATTGTTGCGAAAGACATTTGAAAGTCTAAATTTTTTCTTTATTGACGTGTGTGTGTAATTTGGGAAAAGGAAGTGAAGAAGACTGGTTCATATTTTTATTAGGTTCATCTGTCCTTTTGCAAGACAGCAGAATTGTGTAAGCTGTGACTTGTTCTGGCTCAGCAGGCTTTCTTGGTTCACCCTTGTCTCTTTATTACACTATACTTGAATGGTGGAGAAAGTATTTTAGGATCAGGAGGGACTTTTCTGACTTGCAGTGTGACCTGCTTGGCAGACTTTTCCTGTCCTCAGAAATATCAAGTGTTGACCATGGAGTTGTGAAGGGACTGCACTTTCCCAAAATATGAAATTCCAAATGTGGCTTGCCTGATGCTTTCCAAAGGGTCTGATGGTAGAGTGGACAAAGTCAGGCTGCCATAGGAATGCAGGAGGATGATCATGTAGTCCAGTTTCTTGGACCAGGGATCTCTGCAGCTGCTTTGCTGATCCATAGAAAGTTCTCTCTCCTTTATTTGCCTTGCATCAGGAAGGTTCTAAAGGCTTCAAGTCTTGGCCTGTCTTAGCATCTCTTTCCCAGCTGATCAAGAAAGGTGATGGGAATACATGTTAATTATGAAACAGTGTCCCTATTCAGCACTGTCTCTTCTCTCTTCTGGGAAAGGGAGATTGAGTTGCCTCAATAGTAGAAAGAGGAGCTTCTGTAGAAGCTGGGAAATTGGTCTTTGGATGCTAACCATCTCCTTCAGGGTGTGCTGGAAATTGAGTCTCAGGAGGAGTCTTGAAGGACAGGACTACTCTGTGTCCGGTCAGTGTCATTCATGGCAGTTTGAAGCCCTTGTTCCTGAGAAGAGCTGATGGAGAGTGTAGTCTGTCTTCCATGTGACTTTCTCCCTCTGGCTCAGTTGGAGAGAGTGAAGCTACTCCTTCCATCCAGGAGAGGGTTCAAAAGGAGCTGGACAAGTACATTTCTTTACAGCCATTTCTTACTACCAGATGAAGCACAAACCAAAGTGTCTGACAATTGGTTGGGGCCAAACATTGAACACAAGCTTATGCTCTAAAGCAGATAAAGGATTGGAAGGTAGACCTCCAGAGCAAATGCTGAGATAACTTTTCTTTTGTGATGGATTGTCATGTTTTGGATTTATGATGTAGGAAGAGAATGGGATAATGCTGGCTGCTGTTATACTGCCTAGGAGCCTGTTTGGGTATCCTGAGTGGATCAAGGTATCTGAGATATTTGAATGGGGCATTGGTAAACACCAGCCCATGGGAGGGAGGCTACCAGCACAGTATGTTCCCTCTCTTGTGTACACACAATAGCTGAGCTTAGGGAGCCCAGGAAAAATTGAAGTTGCCCTTATGTAGTGTTTTGAAGCTTGATGTTAGATCCAATGTAACAATGGAAATAGTTTTCAGAGCTGCTCACTATCCTTTTTCTTAACAGGTGTCGGGGTGTATGCTGTTGTAAAGGCACCTGGAGGAGTCTGGAGCAATGCCACCACCTTCAGACATAGTGAAAGTAGCTGTTGAGTGGCCAGGTGCCAATGCCCAGCTGCTGGAAATAGATCAGGTGAGACCTGGTAACCAGATGGGGGAGGAAAGGCACCACAACGTTGATACTGGAATGTGGGAAGCATAGAAATGGGCAGTATTCCTTTCTGGTTGAGAGGAATGTGGCTACTGAGGACTCTCTTTCTATTTTAGAAAAGGCCTCTTGCATCCATCATCAAGGAGGTCTGTGATGGGTGAGTAGTTCTCTGGGAACCCTTGTGGAGAAAGTCTGTCCCCCTGAGAAATCTTGCTGGGGTACTGTGGAAAGTCTCTGCTGCTTGTTAATGTGCTGCTAGTATGATCCATGCTGCCTGCTGCCAGTTGTGGCCATGGAATGGGCTGGGGTTTAAATCATGAAGAAAAGATCTCCTGGAAAACAGGAGCCTTCCATCTTTATTCCAATTCTAAGTGTGTGTATATGTATGCCTAGGGTCAGTGCCTCTGAGGAATGGCCCATCCTGCTGTTCCTGAAGTGTAGGTCTATTTCAGATGTTCCACAAAGCTTGACTTAGAGTAGGCAGAAGTCTCTCATTCCCCTCAAGAGGAAGGTGTTTTCTCTTCTCTTTGGGAGATCTAATTTCCCCTGCTTAAGCTTTGCTTGAAAGTTCTTTTGCACCCTCCTAGGATCAAGCTCCATTTCCTAACTGAGAGCTGGAAGAGAAGGAAGAAGCTTATGTATCCTTCTTCTTTCTCCGCCAGGTGGTCATTGCCAAATCCCGAATACTACACCTTGCGGTATGCCGATGGTCCTCAGCTGTACATCACAGAGCAGGTCAGTGTGGGAGGTAGCAGTTTGCTGCTATCCTGGGTGAGAGTGCAGAGTGACTTGGACTAGTGTCATGGAACAGTACTGGTACTGATCTGGAGGGGTAACATCTCTGCTATCAGAGAGACTCAGCCTTGAATGGTGTCATTCAACCAAGAGCCTTGAGCTTCTCCCTTTGCATGCCCATAGGTGTGGGGACCCAAGGACTCAATGTCGGTATCCTCAGTAGGGTTGTGTGGTATAGGAATCCCTTTGCTTGCTGTGCACTGTAGATCCAGTTGCCTTCTTTTCCCCCTGCTTTTCTGCAGTTTAAAGTTTGTGTTTCCTTTCAGACTCGCTGTGACATCAAGAATGGAACCATCCTGCAGCTGGCAGTCTCCCCGGTAAATGCTTCCTCACATCCCTCTTTCTCCATAACTATCCATGTATGATAGGCTGTTTCTTGCCTCTCAGCCTTTCTTTCTCTTTCTCCCCAGATTGTAGGGGGTTACCTGTGTTGTGGGCCATTCTGCACAATGAGGGGCACACTGTTTTCCATCCTGGTTGTGGTGTGTGTCTTTCCTTTGGATGCTCTGCCCTTTTATAGGACTTCCTGTAGATAAATTCAGTCCATGTTTTTATTGCATCTCTGAGATTAGGATGTTGTGAAGCACCTGACAAACACATTGTCAGTGTGAGTGCAGTTGGTTTGGTCAGTCAGAAAACAACAGTACTGGTGACTATGCAAAAAATAAGAGACAAATCAGATGCAAAGAGGTTTGGTCCTGATGAATTCATGCTGTTGTGACTTCAGCAGTTGTCTTCTACAGACTTGCTGCAGTTTCCTTGTTACCTAAATTCTTAAATCCTTTTTGCGCCAGTGTCATGGCATAGAGCTGAGAGTGAGTAGAACTGGAAGAAGTTACTTGGGCAAGAGGAGGTTGAGAAGAAATCATTGGTCTGTGTCTGAGAAATCTTATAGAATGTCTTGTGAATACACAAAATGTGCTTGTGCTTCTCTTTGACTCTATGAGACATTTTATTAATATATTTCTTTAATGGTGTCACTTCTTATTTTGATCTATACCTTCACTCACCTCACCAAAACTCAAAACAAGCATTTGCTCCAATGTGTAAAATAGCATTGTACTCACCTCCTGCTTGGCTGTAACTGTTGCTGAGTGCAGCCTGTTATTTTAGTCTATCTCAGACTTGCTGACTGCTACTACTGTACCTGTCTTTGCTGGCAACTCTCTACCCTAACTGTGCTCTCTCTGCCCATCCATGGGCTTCTGATAGAATGCTGATGCTGGCAGAACTCAGGCTGCAGGTGACTGGTCTGTAACTGGCATCATCCCTCTTTCCTGCCAGTCTAGGGCAGCTCGCCAGCTGATGGAGAGTATCCAGTCACACAGTATGGAAGCCCGACTGGATGCCATGAAGGAACTGGCTAAACTTTCAGCAGATGTGACCTTTGCCACAGAGTTCATCAACATGGAAGGGATTACAGTGCTGACACGGCTTGTGGAGAGCGGGACCAAACTTCTGTCCCAGTAAGTTTCCTGTATTCCAGGACTCTGGGAGAGGGCCTCAAATAAGGGACTAGTTTTGCTTGCTGAAGTGGCATTAAAGAACTAACCTCATAGCAAATGTTGATCTACTGCAGCAAAGTCTTTCTAATCATTTGCTGAACCTCATGAGGCAAAAGAAGATACAGTTATGATGTGTGAAACCTGCAATGAAAGGTCACTTTGATAATTTAAATGACTTTGATTACCTTTGTTGTGTTCATAATCTCAAGGAGTTACTCATCTGCTGTCTGTGGGAGAAGGTATCGTATGAAACCCCCACATGTCACACAGGAGAACATTGCTCTAGAACTGGTGGCATGTATGTGCAGTCAGCAGCCAGCATGTTGCTGGTCCTTGTATAAGAAGCCTGTTCTTTCTTGACCTGCATGTCAAGAAAAGTTGCTGTGAAGGCAAAAGGTCTGTTTATCTTAGGGAGTGGAAAGGGCTACAAGATGTTATAGTAGAGAAAGTATCAGTCTCCAACAGTTTTCAGCTTTTGGTCTTTTTCTTCTAGTGGGACTGTCCTTTCATTACAGTTTCCCCCTGTCTTTCTGGTTACAAATACCCAAACGCCTGATAACGTCCTTCAGATTCCTGCCTGAGTCCCCTCTGAAAATTGGCACTATATTTGCCTCTTCCTGCAGAGCACAATAAGTGGTTTGGCAGTGTTTTGTTTTACCATGGTTCCTTTTGAATTTTTCAGTGAATATCATCTGCTCCTGGAGATCTGTTTTTCATATTAATGGCTCGTTCCAGGATAGTGATGTTCAAATGACAGATTTGAAGACATCCTCTATCTTGAAACAAAAAAAAAACAAACAACCCCAAAGCCTGATCTGGAAGTTTCCTTAAGCTCATTCACAGTGAAGTCTGATGCAAATAATTCACTTGGCTTTTCTACTGTAGTTGTTGTGTTTCATTGAAAGCACTTTTAAAATCTTGATGACTTGTTGTCATAACATTTATAGGTCATCTTTATTTTTCTCTGATGTTGAAATGTGTTTGTTCCGCTGACTAGCCAAGTGTTGATGCAGGAGGTTGTGAGTCTCTGGTGGCAGGACTAGGGACTTAATGTTGCTAGTGTTAATTTGTGCTTGTAATCAGGAAAAATAAGGTAGGATTTGACAAAACAGTAGAATTACCTGTATAAATGCATATACATTATTGCTCCCCCGAGCGCCAAACTCTGTTTTATTAGGAGAAGATGGTGACACTTTTCTCTTCCCCAGCTTACTCAGCCTGGACAGGCTTTGTTCTTGATACCAGATCTCTTGTAACTTCACTCTTCGCTTTCTCAGTTACAGTGAGATGTTGGCTTTCACCCTGACTGCCTTCTTGGAGCTCATGGACCATGGTATTGTCTCCTGGGACATGGTCTCGATAACCTTCATCAAACAGGTGAGTTTGGGTGAAGGGGGTGAGTGGATACTATTGATTTTTCTGCTTTAACACAGCTTCCAGGAAGAGGAAAATGACTCTGAGAAGCCAAGTATTCTCTGAGAGCACAGTGCACCCAGCTTTCTGAGCCCTGCCTCCCCTAGCCTGTCCCTCACCACAAGGGTTCCTGGATGGGCATCTGTTGACTTGCAGGTTCCTCTGTTTTCAGATTGCAGGGTACGTGAGTCAGCCTATGGTGGATGTCTCCATCCTCCAGCGGTCTCTGGCCATTCTGGAGAGCATGGTGCTCAACAGTCAGACTCTGTATCAGAAGATAGCAGAAGAGATCACTGTGGGGCAGCTCATTTCCCACCTGCAGGTGTGAGTATCCACCCAGCAGTGGTGTGATTTATATCAATTTTATGACTGTTTATTTGAAAATTCATCCTTTTATGTTTAAAACTCTTAAAGATTATATTTTGTAAGTGTAACTGATATGATACCTGACTTGAATTTTAAGATTTCTAATGTTTTTTTAAAAAATGTAAGATCTCAAAATAATTGTTCTGTGTTCTTAAGCACGTGAGTATATGTTTCGAGCAAATGTAGTTCCATTTGTGTTTGATGGCTTCCATTGGCTTAAGGGAGAAAAATCACTTGCTCCATACAAGTTTCAAGCTGTATCCACGTAACAGACTGTAGTATAACTAGGTTTTACAGAGATAGTTCCAGCATTGGAAACAAACTGTGGTGCTGCTGGGCTGCAATCTGCTCTGTCTTCTGGATAATGGACCCATCAGTCAGAAATTTCTGTCAGCTTTTTGCAAGCCTTATGAAGACTTGAACATCACAAATGTAGATTACATCAGTCCTACTTGTCTGTTGAAATGCAAGACAGCTGTAGTCAGTGTTCTCATGGTGCAGGCAAAACACCAAGCTGTAATGTTATGTACTGTCTGTTGTCTTATGATCCTTCCCTTTTTATCTCTGCAGCTCGAACCAAGAGATTCAGACATATGCCATTGCCCTGATCAATGCCCTCTTCCTGAAGGCACCTGAGGACAAGAGACAGGTTTGTTCTTGCCTTTTGACTTTCAACCTGAATAATGGTGGCTGGCTGGCTGTTTACTTGATGCCTCAGGAATCATACTGTCTGGGCAAGGTAGATCTCAGACCTTGCCAAGAACTTATGTGGTTGTTTCAGTATGGCAACACTGGAGAAAAAGTGCCATCCCATTAATAATGTGTCCTGGAGCACACATCTGTATTTAGGAGATGCTTAGAAAAGATTCTGAAAGACCTTGAGACACAGAAGTAATTCTTCAGACAGCATGGGACGTTTTTTATGGAAGTTAAACACATATGGGAGAGGTAGGCTGGGTAGAGTCCTTGGGGTTGTATGCACTTACTAAACAACATTCCACCTCCCCCCAGAATGGACATTTTGTAAGTCACAGGGGGATATTCATGCTGGCAAATGTGAGAAATGGAACACATGTCCTGCTCCGAGGAAAACCCCAAGACCTCAACTACGTGCAAAATGTGTATATGTGTGTATTGTGTGGCTTTGCTGTGTTAAGCCTTTCTTCTCTAGTGCCCCGTTTGTGCCTTATCTCTGGACTCCAAGCTAAATCCTGTCTGCTTCTCTTTGTGCCTTTTTTTGCTTTCTGCCAGCAGGACAAGCTGCTTAACCCACTAGACCTGCCCATCACTGTAAGTAACTCGAGCCTGGGGGCTGGTCATGCGGAACTGTAGGCATGTTAGCTTTCCTCCAGTTATGCCTCTTTGTATCCCAGGGGTGATGCACACAGGCTTCAGAGAGTCGATCAGCCTAGGGAGAAGGGTGGGAGGACTCCTGGGGATGTACTCAGACTGTGTAGGGGAGAAAAATCAGTGGCAGGAGAAACCTTGATGACTTACTATGCACACAAGATAATACAAGTGATCGTAAGAGGAAACTGGTACTACAAAACTGACCAGGTGAACCAATTGTGTAACTGGAACCAGTTCTTTAGCAATCTGAGTCTCCTTAAACTTACTGCAGCAGGAGTTTACATCCCAGATCTCACTTGTGTTAATGACAGTTTCATATCCAGCTGCATCTTTCTAAAGATAGAGCTGTTTGTGAGGAGCAGTCACAAAACTTGGTGCTGACTGGGCAATAGAGCACAAGTTCTGCCTAATCTATGACTTCTCCTTTATGCGAATTGTGGTGTAAGAATGTTTTTTGCCCTGTGCTCTCTCCGGGGAAATCACCACTCTTGTTAACTGGTTGATTTGGAACATTCTGTATCTTGAGATTCTGGTACAGTTTTTAGATTTTCCAGGTGGCATGGAGAGTGTTCCACTTTTGCCTTCGGGGGGAAACTGCCATCTCAATAAATGGTACATAACTTCTAAAATTAATGAATATGCTTAGCACATGAAAATAAGAAACAACACCCTCCTCCACTGGTAATTTGGCCAAGATACTAGACTTCATAGTGAAGAAGATTCCAAGGGAAATTTCACTTTTTTAATTTGTCCTGCTTAAATACAATCCACACGATCCCAAAGGGCCATGAAGATGATTAAGGGACTGGAGAATCTTTCATATGAGTAGAGCTTGAGAGGTTTGGGATTGCTCAGCCTCAGGAAGAAAAGGCTCAGGGAGGTCTAATCAATGCATATAGGTATCTGATGGAAGGAAATACAGAAGAGGGAGCCTGACTTCTCTCAGTAGTGCCTGCTGACAGGACAAGAGGCAGCAGGCACAGCTTAAAACCCAGGAAATTCCATTTGAACACACACACACACAGAAAGTTAGTATGAGAGTGGTCAAACACTGGAACAGGTTACCCATCAGTGGAGATATTAAAAACCTGACTCGACACAGTCCTGAGCAACCTTCTCAGTCTGGTGTTGCTTGAACCAGCAGAGTTGGACTAGATGATCTCAAGACATCTCTTCCAGCATAAATGATTCCATGGCCATGTCAAGCAGCAAAGTGGGCCTTACTGAACTCTCAGCAGAACATAGATCCCTTGCAGTGGTTAGACTCTGTGTGTGCTCGTGCTTCTTTCTATGCTGTTTAGACTTGTGTAATTGTCTTTGTCCTTCCCACTTTTTATCTGCTTCAGTCACCTGTTACTTCATCCCACGTACAAACTAATCCCTTCAGAGTAAAGGATTCCTTGCATGCATGAACAAATCCTAACGGCAGGCCTTGTCCTCTTCTCAGTGCTACATCTCACAAATAAGTGTTAAAAACAGTGACTCAGAGGGCAGTGTGTTATCTCTGAAAGCACTTTCTACTCCATCTAGATGCTTCTTAGATATCTTCCACTCGAGCACTGACTCATTTTGGTTGTAGCCTGAATGCTGCTAAACTTGCAGCTCTTACAGCTTGGTTGTCACTCAGCATATCACTTTCTTGGTTTAGGAGGTTTCTGGATCAAAAGTGATAATAGGGACTTGGAACAAGGTTAATGCACACATTTTACCAGATTTCTTATAAAGTCTGTCAAGGGCAGGGTTTATAGGAGCTGTTGGAAGAGTCTTGGATTGCTCAAAATGTACAGCTGATTGAGTGCAATTGTCTGAATCTCCACATCTACTCCCAGTTCTCAATCTGCACTGCACAGGAATGTGAAGAGATCTCAGACTGTCAGTCCTATTGGACTTCTTCCAGATGATATATTGCCCAACAGATTTTTCTTACCCGACGATTTTACTTGTAACAGCAAACTCATGATAATGTTCCATCTTGACATTAGCACTTGTGCACTCTCCTAGCAGGTGTAATGAGATCACTGGTATGTTAGAAAGTGCAACTTCACAATTTGAAAGGAAAGCACAGATTTTTGCAGATGCATGTGTAATTGGTGCCAGAACTGAAGGAAATCCTGCAACTACTGTGACTGCCTACGTGACTTGATGGTTGGGAAACCCTCTTCACCTGGGGAAGGAACCCATGCAGTAAAGAGGGAAACTGGAAGCTTTCCTCTAAGCATGAAAATTATTGCCTTGTATTTCTGTAAACTGAAATGCTTCTGCAAATTGTGCTGAAACTGACTTCTGATCATCTCTTTAGGAACTGAGACAAAGGAAGTGTAAATTTCAAAGGGAGAATTTTTGAGAGGAAGACATGAAACCTACATCCTCTAGCCCTTGTTATCTTGTTTCTATACCTTGGTATAGAAAGCTGTGGAATGCTAATTGGAGGAACCCCATGTAGATGACAGATTTTTCCTGGGCAACCCACAATATGCTCCCTGCTGCCATATGTCCTGATATTGAAGTGTCATTAGACGTTCAGTGTTAAGCTAAATTTGCTTCTGTGCTTTGACTATGCTAGTGCCTTTCTCCACATTAGTGATGTTTTGTAGGGGAGCCATCTATGAGTTGTGCCATGGTAAAGATGACCCTTGCATCCCAACTTGATGTTTGCTTTGTGGTGAGATGCCCTGCTAAATCGACAGTCTGTAGCAGAAGCACTTTGTTGTGTGCCAGTGCTATTTCCAGTTCATAGACTTCTTTCTTTCTCTCTTTTCTATACAATGTAGGCTTTTTGTTTATATTTCACTCATGTTGTTTCATTTCTAAATTCCACAACAGGAAATGGCTAATGCATTTGCCCAGAAGCACCTGAGGTCTATAATCCTGAATGTAAGTATGCCTGGAATGACAATTCTTTCTAATGTTCTCTCAATAGAGATTTGGCTTGTGTAGAGTGTAAATTCAACTGCCCTCGGGGCACTGCCAGGAAAGTAACTCTTTCAAAGGTGAAATTGGAGCCACTTGCTCAAAAAGGAGTTATCAGGCTGCCACTGTCTGCTGTTACAGAGCATTATCATTATGCTTCTGATGGAATGTGGAGGTTAAACAGCTGAATCTTCATCCAGAGAGATGTACCATGCAGCTTGGCATATGCCTAGAGCCAATACCTCAGATTTTATGGATATTTTCTTCATTTCTACCCTGTCCTTCATTTTACAGCATGTGATCAGAGGAAACCGCCCCATTAAAACAGAGATGGCACATCAGCTGTACGTGCTGCAGGTCCTGACCTTTAATCTCCTGGAAGAGAGAATGATGACCAAGATGGATCCCAATGATCAGGTCACTATTAGAGCTGAGTAAAATCTGATAGAATAGGATGTACAAGGGGCCTTATTCCTGAACTTCTTAGCTCTCTAGAATTTGGAGTAGATGGTGCATAAAGTTTCCAAACCACATTGTAGTGCCTGAGATCAGGGAGTTCTCATGAGTATCCTGCTGCATGCTGTGGGACTTTGAGGTGTAAGTGGTCACTGGAAGTCAAATACTCCTTTTTTTGATCAGTGTGATGCCAGCTGTCAAAGTGATTACCTCTATGGAGAGCACATCATTTTATCCATTTCCCTGCAGTATAGAGGGAAGCTGGGCATTGTTAAGGTGTCTGTTCCCCAGTTATTAGATGCATTGTAATCTTTAGTGAGAAATGCCTTAGCATTATCTAAATGCTTAGAAATGCCTTTATCTAAGCTTGGGGCAGATAAAGCAAAATGCAAATAAATATTTAGCATTACCCAATGTGCTGAAACTTGCCATTCTGAAACTGATTGCCTCTTCTTGTGTAGCGTTAATGACCTTTGTAGTCTCTTTATATTCATAGGGTGAGCTCTAGTGATTGATCATATTTCCATTTCTCTGCCTTATGTCCTTCAGGCACAGAGAGACATCATTTTTGAGTTGAGAAGAATTGCATTTGATGCAGAGTCTGACAGCAACACCGTCCCTGGCAGTGGAACAGAGAAGCGTAAAGCTGTGTACACCAAGGACTACAAGATGCTGGGATTCACTGTATGCATCTAGTGAGAGTGCTGGCTGTAAACCATGTGAAGGCAATCTAAGTGGTCTCCATTGGAATTGTGGGGAAATAAGGAACAGAAATAGCTGTTTACTTTACCATACTTCTGCGTCTGAGTTAGAAATTCAGCTACACTCATACTTCCAGTGAAGATCATTATGAATTTGCTGATTGGTTAAATGTCAGGGTTCATTAGGCACATTCTCTGGAGGTGTTTGCTTACCATATGCACCTATTCTATGAAGAACTTGGAATCAGCCTCTCTCCTAGAAAGTTCTGATAGCATTGTCAGCAAGTGTCCAAGGTTACCTCGTAGATAGATGTGAGGGAGTGCTTGCTGAACAGGTGGTTGCAAAATTTATTCAGCAAAGGTTCTCACAATTTCTTTGAGCTAATTTGGATTCTTTCTACACACTCTTTTCACAGAATCACATCAATCCAGCCATGGATTTTACTCAGACTCCTCCAGGGATGCTGGCATTGGACAACATGCTGTACCTGGCCAAATTTCATCAGGACACTTATATCAGGGTACGTGAAGCTGCTGATTTTTGCAGATGCCAACACCTCAGCGGCTGTTCTTAGTGCATGTGGCATGCTCTTCTTGTAGATTGTTCTGGAGAACAGCAGTCGAGAAGATAAACACGAGTGTCCCTTTGGGCGCAGTGCCATTGAGCTTACCAGGATGCTTTGTGAGATCTTGCAAGTTGGGGAACTCCGTAAGTACCATTATTACCCAGCTCTACAGGCTGCTGGGCTGATGGTTCTGGACATTGCTTACAGACTGGTCAATATTCACAAGCATTTGTACCTTGATCTCACTCCTGCCATGTAAGGACGGGGAGCCTGGAGTTGCAGCGTTGGTGCCTCAGTGATAATAATTGAAATAAAGTAAGAAATTTTGGTGTGGTCACTCTGGTTCTTCTGAAAAACTGACATAAGCAG
>NW_008687215.1:0-3161 GCF_000695815.1 Acanthisitta chloris | reverse complement strand
GCAGGATGGTGTATAAAAAAATACTCTAGAAACCATCATGAACTTGAGAGAAGTTTATTAGCTCTGACAGTTTCACAACAGCATTCTGAGGATATTAACCACTAGAGGAAACTCTTCCAGAGGAAGATGGGAAACACTGCCAGCAGTCATTTTGGGAGACTAGGATGAAAAGGGCACATGAATCACAGGGGTTTGTGTGGTGAAGTGTGGGGATAGTTGCTCCTCCCAGTAGACAGTCTGTGGGGAGACAAAGTATTGAACTGTCTTAATCTCTTTGAGTAAGTACTATTGTACACCATTAGTTTCTCTCACTGTAGTGGATTTGACTTAATCTTAGTACCTTTTGTGCAATATGCTCACATGGTTGTGGTTTGTTTCTTTCTGAAGCCAATGAAGGTCGGAACGACTATCACCCGATGTTTTTCACCCATGACCGTGCATTTGAGGAGCTATTTGCCATCTGTATCCAACTGTTGAACAAGACCTGGAAAGAAATGAGGGCGACAGCAGAAGATTTTAATAAGGTCAGGGTGGAGAAGTGGTATTTTTATAACATCTTTTGCAGAACAGCACGTGTTCGCTCAGCCTGTACACACTTCATTAACGAAGGTGTGACAGGGCATTGATGTGAGCTGTAAGGGAGGATGGCCCAACTTTTATTTGGTATGACCTGAGGTCATGCTTTGTTCTTCTGGGTGTTCAGAGTCACTTGTACATTGATACTCCTGGCCCCAGTTATCCTATGTCAGTTCTTTGCTGCCATTAGCTGTGCCCTGGTTCTCTGCTGTTGTTCAGCACCAAGAATGTGACTTTTCTCCCTGCCCCACCTCTTTAGGTTATGCAGGTTGTGAGGGAACAGATCACACGGGCTCTTCCCTCTAAACCAAACTCCTTGGACCAGTTCAAGAGCAAACTGCGCAGCCTGAGCTATTCCGAGATTCTGCGGCTCCGCCAGTCCGAGAGAATGAGCCAAGATGACTTTCAGTCACCTCCCATTGTGTATGTGCCTAATAAAAACAATCACCTGCTGTGCCTGCCGTTATCTCTGTTTTCTGCTTACTCTTCCATATTTGATTGCCAGGGAGCTGAGAGAGAAAATCCAGCCCGAGATCTTGGAGCTGATAAAGCAACAGCGCCTGAACAGGCTTTGTGAGGGAAGTAGCTTTCGAAAAATTGGAAACCGCAGAAGACAAGGTGAGGTGACAGTGTCTGCTCTATTTTTTAATGTGAAGAACTGTAGCAAATAAGGTCTAATGAGTTAATCAATCTGCCAGCAGGCACATTGCCAGAAAAAATGGCTGGTTACCTGTGCTGTCCATATCAGCTGGTAGTTTGGGGTGGCACAGATGTGCATTTCTAAGAATCCCCCATGACCAAGAAGCCATACTGAGGAACTGGGGGAGCAGATGGATTGGTGGGGAGGCTGTAATGTAGTGGCTGTAAGACCTTATGTGAATGATCTTGCTCAGCTCACTCTGCTTGATGTGTGTTCCAGAAAGATTCTGGTATTGTCGCCTGGCTCTGAATCACAAGGTGCTACACTATGGAGATCTGGAAGATAATGCCCAGGGGGAAGTGACCTTTGAATCTCTACAGGAAAAAAGTAAGTCCCAATTACAGGCTCTGCAATGTTGTGTGTTCTGCTGTCTAGAGGCTGAGTATCATCCTAGAGATGAGAGAGCTGTGGCTGAAGCCCTGACTGAGATGATACAAACTTTTGGTCTTTGCCCAAATCCTTCAAGTATTGGAATTGCTTGGTATTTCTTGTATCAGCCAACTGTAGGGATGTGTTACTGGTAATGTGTTTTGGAAAACTGCAGTAATGAGCTAAGAAACCAAACAATGCTCAATTGCAAAGACAAAAGAAAGTTCTGTCTTTTCCTGGTTAGGATTTCTTGTTTGGGAGTTTTACTTTTTCCACTGTTAGTTCCAGTTGCAGACATCAAAGCCATTGTCACAGGGAAGGATTGTCCACACATGAAGGAGAAAAGTGCACTGAAACAGAACAAGGCAAGTACTCCTTTTTGCCTATGATTAGTATCTAATGCTATAATGTTGAAGACCATGAAAATGAGCACCAGGAGCAAATGGTCTTCCATGCTGCAGGTGTCTTGTTTACAATCCCCATCTCCTCTCTGGGCCCTTTCCTGGTGCTCCTGTGTGACTGCTAGGAGCTGTGAGCATGGTGTGTTTGTGCTACAGCCTGCTCAGAGCTGCTCAGAATACCAGCATGGGAAGGTGTACTGAGCTGCAGCAAGGCAGCTTCTCTTGGGTTGGCAGGCAGAAGGTGTTGTAATGTTTTGTTCAGTTGGTGAGTGAAAGATTCTTTTCCATTCAGGAAGTATTAGAATTGGCCTTCTCCATATTATATGACCCCGATGAGACCTTGAACTTCATTGCACCTAATAAATATGAGGTAAGAACCATATATTGGTTAA
Source organism: Acanthisitta chloris (assembly GCF_000695815.1). Classification (NCBI taxonomy): domain Eukaryota; kingdom Metazoa; phylum Chordata; class Aves; order Passeriformes; family Acanthisittidae; genus Acanthisitta; species Acanthisitta chloris. The sequence goes on along the minus strand of NW_008687215.1, from coordinate 723 downwards.
ACAGTACACGATAAAGCAAGTAGTTGCTTCTCACTAAAGACTTGAGCAGGATATCTCACACCAGGTTCATTCTTAGAATATGCTGGTAATGCTTAGTGTGCAACTTCCGGTTTTCTCTTCCATTTAAAAGGAAAAAAAAAAAAGCCCTACACTAATTTCCCCTTGCTTGGACTGCTATTGTTTCTTGCTATGATGCCAAAAATAGCTTTGCTTTTTCTGTTGTTACACCACAATAGGAAGTCTTAGCTCCCTCCTAGAGCTAAGGTCATGCTTACCTATAGGCTTCAAACTTCCATTGGAAATCTCTGTGGGCACTGTTTTGGGGTTGGGTGTGGGGTTTTTATTCCTTGTAAATTAATTCTCTCCAGTGTTTCCTATGCTGGAGCTGCATAGGAGCATCTCTAATTGTTGCTAGATGAGACTAAATGTGGCACTTAGTGCCATGGTCTACTAACCATGGTAGGGCTGGACTTGGTCTTGGAGGTCTTTTCCAACATGGTTGATTCTAGGAAAGATTCAACATAACCTCTCGTTTATGCCCGGAGTTACGAAGTGCCCTTTCTTTCCCACAGTACTGTATCTGGATCGATGGGCTTAATGCTCTCTTGGGGAAGGACATGTCCAGTGAGCTGACTAAGAGTGACCTGGACACTCTGCTGAGCATGGAAATGAAGCTGAGGCTCCTGGACTTGGAGAACATCCAGATCCCCGAGGCGCCGCCGC
>NW_008687214.1:0-19257 GCF_000695815.1 Acanthisitta chloris | reverse complement strand
ATATATATATATATATATATATACATAACCTTGCAAAAGAAAACAATCATCAGTAACTAAAATTCAGTTCTCTGGATCAACTGTGCTGAGTACCCATCAGGAACAAGCAAACCACAAAGCACAGGAGAATTCACATATTTTTTGAATGCAACTCGGGTAAAGCAGGCCATGTGCTCTCCCAGGACTAGCTCCCAGGATACAGACAGAGAAGATGCTGGAGTGCCTGGCCCTGCCTCAGGATGTCACCCATGCTCTGAATCATTCTGATTTACCACTACATTGTTAGAAATACTTGTATTTCAGTAGTGCACAGGAGCACAACACAATAAAGCACTACTGCACAAGACTATAAGGCAAACTTAGTAATAGCATACTGACTGTCTAGGAAAGCTCACTATCAATTTAGAGAGCCCTCAGGAAAGTCACTCCTGCAACAGAAATTACTCATCCTCTGAACACCAAATGCTCCGTTAAGCTCTGAGATGTGCAGTAAGACACAGTAATCGCATTTTGCCCTGAAGTGTTTGGGAGTTAATAATTCTTGTAGAGAAAATCCACCTCATTCAATTCTCAGAGGAACTCACTGACCACACAGCCATCAGATCAGTCCAGTTTTCATCTAGAGATGTTGCTTCAAAGGGACAGCAAGTATTTCATGCTGTATGCTGGAATATTATTCTGCATCGCTAACTCTTAAAAAGAGCATAACAAACAGTGACATAAGTGACAAGAACTACAATAGCAATGGATGATAATGCAAACTGATAAGCATGTGTGGGGTACCAGAAATGTCCCTCAGCAGCTCAGGCTTTGAGGGGCACATGTTTTTGCATGTACACAATGCTGGGTCCCATTTGTGACAACCTCAGCTGCTCTCCAAGAGAACTAGGACCAGGCACAAGCTGGAGGCTACTCACATCTCCCACTGCTCTTGCTGGGAACATGAAGTGCTTTGTCTCACATCCATGGCTCTGTAATGGTATAAGCCTCCATAAAGGGAAACAGAAATTGGACTTTCACTGTCCTCATAGCTCCATTCCTCCTCTTAAAATATTGTGAGGGTATATTTATTAATATTTTTTTAAGTGCAGATGCCTTAGTGACAGGGGCCTTTTACACAAATATTTGGAAGCTGTTCTTATGCAAGCTTTTAAAACTTAACTTCTCTTGAGTACTCCAGGGGTCTAAACAGATTTATTTCCTTCACTTATGCTTTCTGGCTCTTTCTCTGTTCGTCCCCCTTCCCATGTTCTGTAAAACATATTAACTTCTTTATCCTGAAAGGTATTTACTTTCAACTTATTCAAGAGATGACCCCAAAACTCCATAGCTACATGAATTAAACATCATCTAGTCTTTGGAGCTTCAAATGTCGCTATGCTACCTTGACTCTACAAGGGCTTGCAAAAAAGATTTTTCCTTCCTTTTTCAGTGAGTCATTGGGCATTATTCTGTATGAAATATCTCCATGCACTGGCTTACATATTTTATCAATGGTTATAAATATCCTGAATAGGTACAAGCCAATCAAATAAATAAATACAGCTGATTACTGGCTCTTGAATGAGACCAAAGACAACCATAATCAACTACTTTAGAACAAAAGTAAGTTGATGCAACTGACTCTTGAATTTTTGTTCCAATATATTTTTTAAGGAGGGGGAAGTGCTTTTAACTCCTACCTTATGCCACCCTAGAGTTGTAATTATTGCACCACTTCTTTGGATTTTAATGATGCTTTATGTCTCCATATATCTAGTTTGCAAATTCCATGACATTTTTCCCCACTTTGGATAACTTTGCCACCTTTTGGAACGGGAGACCTCAGTACCATGGAAGTAAAAATAAGCTGTTGCAGAAGAGATCAAAAGATTGATGAAGAACAGGAACTAATAAATTACATGGAGTGAGCATATCCTGCACTTATTTCACATAATTCTTTGAAAATACTATGATGTAATGATTTATTTTTTTTTGTTCCATAAAGGGGGCTTTTGGCAAGAACTTGCCTAGTGAACCTGCACCCACTTTTTGGTGGGTTTTTTTCCTAACAGCAACTGGCAAAAAATAAAGAAGCCCTATAGCTGAGAGTAGGTCTGCTGGAAGACACCACCACTGCCTGATCTGTGTGCTCCTTTATTGGGTTCATCATCACTCAGGTAACCCTCATGCTGTCTGAAAGCTCAGCCCCTGCAGAGAGGAGTTATTTGAGTTATTTTGCTCAGATGACTGTTTCAGAGCATCCACCTCAGTAACTTGGCAGCTTTCAAGCACAAAGCATCTGATTCTGACAAATCCAGTAACCAAAGTAAATGAAGCTGCACTAGAAATAAAAAACTAGAGGAAATATCAAAAGTGGGTATCAAAAGTTATTGTTTTCAGACATGGAGTAATAACAAGTTAAACTGACAATTCAGTGCCATTAACAGGAACTGATTAGTTCAAACAGCAGTAGAAACTAAGGCTGAATGAGCTTGTTATTTTCAGTTCTAATTTGTGTACCTCCATAACAAGTCTCTGATTTCAGGAGAACTATCTCAGTTCTTCTGTCAGTCATGTATGCAGGGGCTGAGCATTGTTTCTGATTAAAGAAGCGACACACATTGTGTCACAAATCTCACCTTTGAAGAAATTATGCATTTAAAGGCAGGCACAAAGGAGCTCAGCTACAGAGCTCCAAACAGGAGGTTGACATTGAATTAAGGGTGGAAATGGTTTGGGCCTTTCCAGAAGCACCATCTGTTTCTATGGCTGGTCATTGTTTGGATTATTTATTACCATAATTTTAAATTTATCTGGTTAACCTTTGGATAGCCTCCTAAAATAACTATTGACTCTATGAGTTTTGAAGGTAATATATTAAGATGCAAGGGTTTAATGTTATTATTTTATGGAAAGAACCCCAAGCCTTTTTGTGTAATATATCAATACCTACAAACCCAGGAAATAGCTATATTATCACATGGCAAAGGGAAGTGCAGAATCACATATTTGTTATTCACACCATGACCTATACAATCAAAATTTCTTCATGAGAAAAGGCAAAGGAGAGCTTGGGGTTTTTTGTGGGACCTCCCCTTCCCCACAGTATCTATCTATCTTCATGTTACAGTGAGAGAGAGAGAGAGAGAGAGAGAGTACATGGGATGAAGCTTCTCCAAAAATAATAGAAAAGAAAAAGGAAATGGGTCTTGAGGATTCATGACTTGCATCAGACTTAAAATGGATGACAGGAGATGAAAAATAGTCTTTTACATACTAGCCTGTATGACCTCATCCTGAACTACTAGAGGTGCTGGGAGTCTTTCCATTTTCCTCAAGAGATCAGGTCCCAGAATTTAAAAATATTGTGCAAACATAAAAAATGGACAGAACCCTGGTTAGTTTGGCAAACATTCATCAAGGACGGTTCAAATTTAGGTTGAAAATAAGCTAGTAGAAATTAGTATCTGTGGGAAAGGTTTTGTAAGACTGAGGTAGGTTTAGTTGGAGGTTTCATGCTCACTAGGTTATGCATACCAATAGAGAGAGTTCAGAATTAAAGAGCACCCACCTTCATTAATTTGTTTGTATTTAAAGGGCAGAACTCCAGATAAATGAGAACATTTATAGAATTTATTCTTCAAAAAGGGTGATCCCACAATCTCATGTAGCTTTTGGCTACATGTAACAGGCTAAAACAAACCTTGAGAATAAATCACCTTACTCTTTCACTTTGGACTTACGGTTTGTGTCCACTCTTGGTTTAAAATTCATTTTACAATAGTCTGAATCCACACAGCCCTGTACAAAATGTACATTGATAAGGATGTTGGCAACCATTAAAAAAAACAATCCACCAACTTTTAAAAAATATACTGCAAAGGAAAGTTAGTCTTTCTTAGCAAAATGAGGATAAATTGAGGAAAACCTTTTAGTCTCCCTAATATGGTACTCTATTCCTCTTCTCACCACACAAAATAGTCTTAAATTATGAAAATCTAAAAAAGGCTTTTTTCCTGAATATCTCCTTGCATTCCCTCATCAATAAAAAATAAATCCAAGAGAGGGATTGCAGTACAGTGCAACAATAAACAATAGCCCCAGGTATTTTAGAAGGAACTATGTGTACCTGATAGAACAAAAGAACATTAGATGATGATCTTAAAAACTGCTGAATTCAGATCTCCCAGGTGATACTGCAGAAAGATCTGATTTTCATTTGCATGAAAAGCAGCCAAAATGCTTCACACCTACTCTTTTTGTTACTTACATGAATTCATTTTGGCATAACCTTTTCAGCAGTCAGTGAAGGCAATCAACCATATTATCACATGAGCTGCTGAAGTCAAACAAGCACAGCAGAGATAGTGAATTAGGCTAACTTATTTTATTACATCTGGGAGCTTCCCAAAGTGTTGTTCCCAAAGTATTGTACCATGTAGTCATAGATTCTTCCTTTTTATGGTTCTAAACCTAGAAAATTAATTTGTCATGTTTGACCCATATTGAAATTTCCATATTCCTCTGAAACACTAGCAAAAATGAAATTAAATGGCATCAATGTGTATAAACACCTAACAAGAGGGAATTAAGAGGGAGCGAGGCTCTCTTCAGTCATGCTTGCTGAACTGAACAAGAGGCAGTTGGCACAGATTAAAAAATATTAAATCTAAACACAGGTTTTTTCTTACTCCAGGGTGGTCAAACACTGGCACAGGTTGCCCAGAGAGGTTGTTGAGTGTCCATCCTTAGACATGCTCAAAACCCAGCTGAAATGGTCCTGGGCAGCCAACTCTAAGGGGCCCTGCTTGAGCAGGAGGCATGGGCTAGATGACCTTCAGAGGTGTCTTTTAACCTCAGCAATTCTGTGATTCTGTGAAAAGAGAGACTTACCCTATAGCTAATCCACCTAAATCAGTGTAATATTGATGGCACAGTGTAAAGAATTTGGTCATAATGTAGTTCTTTATTCTAAATAAGAGTCCACAATGGCTAAACTGCATGTAATGAACGTTACTAACCACAAGCAGATAAGATGGGGGGAAAAGATGGGGAGTTTTCATGTACTCTTTGTCCTTGTGGTTCATCAGCTTCAAATACTGCATTTAATCCATTGTGAAATGAGACATATTTTAGTTCAGTATCTTGTTGATTTGATAAAGAAACAGGAAAATGTTTTACAGTATTTCTTATGGTGCTGGCATGTGTTTTGAAATTTGCTACAAAATTAATACAAAACTACAGGATATTTTTACATGACTTAATCTTATACTACCACCTAGTGGCTAAGGTTTAAACGAGTCTCTGTGCAACTGTGCAACTCTACTACATTTTATATACAGATATAGGTACAGGGTAGTTGTGTATGTTATTATTTTCATCCATTTTTAGAAACCACATTATGTGTATTAGATGTTCATAGAATAACAGTGTTGCCAGATATAGTGAGGAGCAGAGAAATTTCCATGTTGTAGGACACTAATATTCATGTTGAGCACTACTAGTGATTGAGTGTAGTCTTACTGTCGACAGGATCTCTAACATAGTTATAGTTTGAGATAGAATTACTTTAAAAATGAGCTGTAGTGATGGACTTTAGCCATGATATTTGAGATACCTATCAACTGGCATTGTTAGAAACATGGCACTGTTGGGGTAGATTGTATTATAAAAGCCCCATGAATATTTTTTTTTGCATCTTGCTCTTGTGGCCCAAACATTCATGGGCTTGGTGGTGAATAGTTTATCTTGCTCAGCTGAACAGATCCAGATCCATTAAGCCTTCAGGTGTCCATTTCCCATTCATTCCTGTAATTCCTATACTTGGCTAAGTTCAAAAAATAAAGCCCATTAGTGTATTGAGCTTGAACAAGTAAATAAATCAGGAGTTCCAGGATTTCCCATTTCCTCCAACCCCATACCAAGGATCATAACAGGAATATACAACTTACCAAAAAGTCAGACTCTTGCAGAAGCTCGTAGTAAAAACTACTTCTGCAGCTGACAGTGACAACAGCTAGTTGGAGGAAAGGATTCTTCCTTAGAAAAATGAGCTTCCAGCTGCTTGCACTAAATGGCTTTTAATTCTTGGCATTTTGTATGCCTGCCACAGAAGCTGCTCCTGCTACACAACTGTCAGCCCTCTTTGTGAGGTCAGGAGAGCAAGGAGCAATAGATGTGCACATTGACTGTGTCTTAAATTATTTTTAAACCAACGCATCTCTATGTAAACCCAGATATACAGAGAAAAAAAATAAAATTAATTGATTTGGGTCTCTTCCCTAGAGGCTTCTGTAACGGGTCTGGCCCGAAGGAGAAATTTTAGCACACAGTTAAGGTGAGGACAGAAAAAGGTCGTGTCCACCAGGTGGCACTTGGGCATTGGGCTGCTATGTTTTAAAAGCCACCTGAAGGCAAAACAAACTTCAGGTTATGGTTATATGAGGTGTGAGGTACTATTGAGCAAGGATCTGTCTGTTTCTGGAAATGTAGTCTACCCAGATCTCTTCTGGGGAGGGCATTTTAGTCTTAAGTAAGGGAGTGGGATTTCTTCATTGACATAAAAGAAAAGCAACTTGGCCTCAACTAGGTGGAAGAATCCGGGAAACAAAATCACTTTGAAGCGTGCAGGACAGACTATTTTTCTTCTCTCTGTTTGTTAGAAGAGCTAGATGAGTAATAGTGAGCGACTTACATCTAATTCAGTGGAGAAGGGAAATGGAAAAAGTGACAGTCACCGAGTGGCACATAGTCAGTGTTAGACAATGAATAAGCCAAACAGGCAGTACAATTCATTCTGCCAGAGCTTCCTGCACTGATGGAAAACACCCAAGGATAGAATTCATCAACCTTTATTTTCATGCAGTCTTAATCCGACACACACGTTGCCTGATGTACCTTTTCCACCATACCAACTGGAAGTTAGGCTGCAGACATGGGTATAGTGTAAAGACATTTGTACAGTGTAAATGAGGGAAAAAAGTTATCTGTGGTGGAAGCAGCTCAGTTTGGGTTCAGAAACTGTCCTTTTACCAGTCATCTGTGCAATAACTGTAGTTGAATATTGTTTACAAATGTTTTATTCTATTCTGCACAGTTTGCATGACTATGTATGAGTATGTTTAGGTAAATGTAGAAATGTCAGGTGTAGGTGACATCCTAAGATGAAACTCTTTTTCTAGTGGAAAGTATCCAACTCTTATAGCAGCAGCCAGTGCACCCCAATGCCCACAACCAATACAATCCTGGACAGACAACTTCAGGCCTTACATCCAGACCCTTTTGGCCCTTTCCTTGTTTTCTGTAGCAGTCTCTGACAGTAATGACTTTCCCAGAAGAAACACAGTAAAACATAGAGAAGAACTGCCAAGGCCTTTGTGCCAGGACAGACCTCTGACATTGTCTCAGCTGGTGATTAAGGAATATTGTATTGATGACATGGAACTAGAGAAGAGCTTTCTTTTTGTGACCAGTCAGTCCACATTTTAGCCTTATATTTCTGTTCATTTCCATCAAGGGTGATTTAGAACCATTTGTGTTTTGCTACTCCATTTATTTTCCAGGCTTCTCAGAGACTGATGGAAGTGCCTCTGTATACATTACTTTTTGTTAAAGTAAGGGAAGTTTCTGTCTCCTTAGTGCAATAGATGTACAACTATCGAGCATTTCCTGAACCCTGTCTAGTGCTGTTCTTCTGAAAAGCAGGTTTTAATATCAACAGCTTGTAAGTGACCTGGAAAAAGGGCAAGTAATGATTGTAAGAGCATTTACAAGAAAACAGTTTATTAGGTATCTAGTACTCTTTTGTAGAAACAATAAACAGCTTCATCCTGTCAATGCACAAAACTGGCTTAAAAGTCCCGTTTGCTGTGACCAATTTGTTTCTGTTAAGGAAAACTGTTTACAGGGCATTTGCTTAAATCAGCTTTTCTAGGAAGTGCAATTGTGTGATTATCTACACCATGCAATAGGAATCTGCCTGACCCTGTACTGTCACTGGAAGCAGATGCTGAACTGGAAACTATAGGTCCAATTAGTTTACAGTTGTAGAAACAAGCAGCTCCAGTAATATGCAATTCCCAGAAACATAACAGCATCCTGGAATCATGCTGTTGCTATTTCTCATCTGAAACACTTTGCTAGTGTTGTCATGATGAGTTTTAGCTGAGTAGTTAAATACAAATACTGAAATGAAAACTGACAGACAGGAGTAGCCTACAGAGATTGGCTAATTCTCTTCAAATTTGCTCTATCTGCTATGCCTTAGAACCTCAAGATGTAGTTGTATTATTCTAATTACTCAGCCACACTGAAAGTGTTTGAGGGCCTCTGCACAGATCTTTGTAAAACATCTCGGAGGAACATCTTCTGATGTGAAACCTTTCTGCTGTCATCTCTGCCTCCATACCTCCTTTCCTGCTAGGTCCACCCTACTTCTAATTTTCCTTCAACCCAGAATTAATATTGGAAAGCTTTACAAAAGTAATTAGAGGGGGAAATTTCTTACCTTTACCAAATTCATTCCAAAAAGCACTACAGGAATGGTACTCTAGTACTGAGAATAAGACTACACTTTCTTGTTGTTGCCATGGTGATCAAAACTAGGACAGTAACCTGTTTTCAGTTTTCAGCCTATACTTCTGATATGCTAAAGAACTGATTAACTGCAAAACAGCAATCTCTAAGCCACGAAAAATAAATAAAAAAAAAAAAGTGGTTGAGAGGTTTATGATCGTATGTTCAAAGAGGAAAGAGAAAAAGGGCCAGGGATGAGAATGTGCTCCTACTGAGAAAGGAGGGAGAGGTGACAAAAGAGAGTAAGGATGAGATTAAGACATGGGCATACAAAAACATTTTAAAGCTGATGAGAAGCAGGCAGTTCTTTTCATGTTTTGGGCCTCCTCCTACTGCCACTCAATGCCAGTGTCTTGATCCAGGATGTCAGAGGAACAACACTACTAAGGAGTCACAGACCAATTTCCTTGATATATTGGTCCAGGCTCATATATTCCCCTTCCAGACCTCACTTCAAAGGAAGGAGATCAGTGAACACTTGGTTCCACCTTCAGTCCTGGAGCTACAAATGACAATGTATTTTTTCATATTTTCCATGACAAAGCAAGGGCTGAAAACAAAGTTTAAACTTACCCACATTTTTAACAAGACTAGAAGTGTCTATTGTGCATCTGTGAACTCATTACACCAGTAAGTCTCACAATTTTATATTTTTGTCTTCTTTGAGCAGTAAAGGGTTTCTTATAGTGATAAGCACTATTTGATATTTTAAAGAATTTAGTGGTATTTCACAGATTCACACATACACCATAGCCATTACTAAACAGTTGCATAGAACAATGAAGACCACAGTCCAAGTCCATTGCAGCTTTTTAGCATGCAGCCTCATAATTTTATAGTGTGGTTTGCAGAAGTGCCTCTCTATAAAGTTCATCAACTTACAAAACCTCTCAGCTGACATCAAAAGAAAAAACCTTATCAGACAGGAAGGACAGCAAATTCCAATTGAAAAACTAAGGATCATATATTGACGAGAAATTCAAAATTAAGAAAATAAGCAGGAAAAGCATTGAATTGAGCAAATAATTTGAATGGAGTTTAGTTTCACAGAACTTCCATTTCCAACTGTAAATATCAGAAACCTTATTAGATAATATATTTCAACATAACTGTTTCTTAAAATTTCTGACATTTTGTCTCTACAAAAATACTTCCAAAATAAAGGTTTGCTTTACACAGTCAGGCTTTGCTGACTTGGAGCAACACAAGTTCTCATACTTTTGCTTCATCATTCCCTCATGTGTAGGACAACGATGACACTGACTGGAAATTTCTACAGTCAGTGGATTCAGGTTGAGGTTTCATGTGTAGTATTGCAGGTAAAGTAGCATTTTTCAAATGATCCACTGCAGTGTCAAAGGCACTGTAAGGTCACATCAGACTTGTGTGACATATATAGCTTTTAGTGTCAGTTCTCTTCTATAACAATCACACACCAAAAAATACAATATACAGTGCTGTTGCCTACCACTCTTCTGATTGCTATTGCTGCAGCCACATTGAGCATGAGCCGCATACTTCTTCTTGGCAGTTTTCAGGTTGTCCTGGAACTGCACTTAGAACAAAAAGCTACAGGATGCTAAATGTGTCCAAGAACCTCATTATACGCTTTAAACAAAAGTGTAGCTTTGATGCTACAGGATGCTAAATGTGTCCAAGAAGCTCACTATACACTTTAAGCAGAAGTGTAGCTTTGTATTCAAAATAGGCATGAGTTCAACAACTTGCCTCTTATTTAACTAGGTGTCTTAATTTAATGAGTGTCTCTCTCTTAAAATCGCTGCCTTGAGTTTGTCTAAATTGAATTACTATTTTGGCATCTGTTAGAGAATCAGAGCAGGTCTGACAGGGTGGTCTCCATGAGACTGAACTGAATTAAGCTGTCCTGCTATGAATGTTCCAGGACAACTGTCCATTAAAAATAAATAAACCACTTTTACTCCAGTACTATTGTGTTCTGGTACTTTTTAGAGTTATAGAACTATGCAGCTATAGTAATTAAAAAGGGATGAATGAGGACATGAACAAGAACATGAAACACCTTTCTAGAATAGCTTTTCAGGAACTTCCTTTGCCATCACTTTTCCCCTTGTGAAACACCTTTCTAGAATAGCTTTTCAAGAACTTCCTTTGCCATCATTTTTCCCCTTCGAATTAGTCATTTTCTTTCCTTTTTTTAACAAGCAAAACAGATGTGCAGCACTGGAACAGACTTACAGTTCTTTGGTAGCAATAAGTTGGCTCCATTCTGTTTGGATGTCTCCCTGAATATGAAGTACAGCAATAATCTGATAAGGCAAAAAATCCAAGGGTATTTTAAAAGTACTTCAGTCAGGTTTTTTTATTAACTACACCAGCTCTCCATAATTAGACAATAAGTCAACTAGGCAGGGTAAGTCTTTCCATTGAGTGTAAGTACAACCTTCACTAAGTCAAATCACGATCTCTGAGCAGCTTTAAAGACTTAACAGCTGCTGCTCTAATATAGGTTCACAATAATCTTTTATATTTGCTCTCCAGAATTGGTGTGAAAGGGAAAACGAAATTAGAAAAAATAGTGATTTCAAAGCAGAGCCCATTCAGTATTCTCAGCATCTTAACAGATAACATTTAAGCCAATTGCTTAGGAGATGAGGAACAGAAGGCTTCACAACCATGAAAATCTCTGTTATTTTGGACTTGTTTGGGGAGGGTTTCTTCATATTTCTGCGTTTCTCCTTTCCCACTTACTATGTTTGTCTTTTGTTGCCCCAAGGAGAAATTGTAGTAGCAATAGTAGCTTCTTTGCATTTCTTTAATTAAGTTCTGAGAGGCATCAGATGCTTGGATTTGCAATCTCCCTTTCTCTTAGTAAAGCACAGAGGAGTTAATCATATAGCAGGCTTTAGTTTACTCTGAACCCAGGCTGGGGCAGCGTTAATTAAGTCTTGCCATTTAGTTTAAGTGCAGCCTGTCATTGCAACAGGTCTCTGTTGCATTGCTTTGTGTTGTTTTTTAATCCAATAGAGAAATCTCAAATTCTATTACTCTTTATAGTTTAAATTATTAAAGACTTGATCTGTAATCACTTCTTCTTGCCCAAGAACTGAGTGTTGTAATTTGGCCCTTAGGAAGGGCCTAGTTCAGTCATACTGAAATGTAGATAGCTAGGGCTTGAAGAAAAAGCAATGAAATTTCAAAGGATGATGGTTCATGTTCATTTTAACCATATTCAGAGGTTATGTAGGTGCCCAAAGGTACCAGTAGGTGTTCCCTGAGATTTTCAGAAACATCTCAGGACACTTTTAAAATTCCAGGCGTTGCATTACTGGCATCCTTAGGTGACTAAACCCTCTTTGACTAAGTTCTTGACTCTTGCATCCTCTCTCCAAGGACACTGTAGTGTTAAGCATGGCAAATGTTAGGCAGTTATTTTGGCATATACCCCAGAAACAGACAATGAATTCACAGTCTTTACCTTTCATAATGGAAATTTTATCCAAAATGGTCAATGACGCAACTGCGATGCAGATCACTTCCCAGGTATATCCTCAGGTTGACAAGATGTGGTTTTTATCACTTTACCTTTTTCCTCACCTCATCTGATTTCTCTGGGAAGGAAATGTGGCCACACAAGTCAGAAGAGACACCCGGAGCACTCCAAGTGGGTCCCCAGCTGAGGGACTTGGGTATTTAGTAAACAAGGTTCCTCAGAGAGGAAAACATATCCCGTTCTACCTTCCTGTCTCATGACTGCCAAATATTCATGGAAATCTATTCATGGATGAGCTGCAGACCCAGAACTTTATTTAAAGGAAAGGCTTTGCAAATAACTTTTAGCAACAAACACATTTGAGGAAAAATTGCTCTGTTTGGGGACAATTAGGAAAGAAGAGAGGTAAAATTAATCAGATAAATTAGACATTATGAATTATTCACATAATTTTACAGAAATCCTTAAATTAATGCAAGATAAAGATCCTAATTTATTACTCCCTTCCCTAAAGCACAAGAGTGTGTGAGAGCTTCAAATAACTAGGCTTTGTTAGAAAAGAATCAAGTTCGAAGCATATCACTTGGGCCTTTCTGAGTCTTTTATAACTCATTTGGATGAACCTTGTCAGTTTTGTAGTTATGTTCAACTAATTACAGAAAATGAAACTGGGGCCATGTCAACTGAAGTCACCACCAAGCCCAGCCCTGACTCCTCAAACCTCGCTTGAATCTCACACACATGCACACACACATGGAGCTTTCTCACAGGCTGCTGTTGCCAGAAAATAAAACACAGTCTCTAATACCAGGCTAAAAACAAAAAAAACTTAATTCTGTGGGGTTTTGTCGGTCTTTCTCGCAATGTCTGTTCATCTGCCCACTCTGGGATGCCAGAAAGTCTTCTCAGTGAATGCTTTGAGTGAGGCCATCCCTGTCCATTTTATCCTGTCTACCTTGTGCACATATACATTCATTGGTATTTCTTTGAGAATATTGGGTTACCACAATCTCTTTAGCTTGCTTGGGATTTTAATTGGGAATTAACATAATCTTTCCCAGTTTTAACAAAAAGACCTTTTCTGCCACCACACATCTAGCATCCCCTTGGTCCTTTCTGTAGTTCAGTTTTATATACTCAGAATCACTTAAAACCATAATTTATTTATCCTCATGAGATTTAACACACAAACCACCCCAACAGTAACCTACTATTCTGGCCTGTCCTTACTTGCACTTGGCTAAATGACAGCATATTAAGGACATCTTGGGCTTCTGGCCTGTCCTTACTTGCACTTGGCCAAATGACAGCACATTAAGGACATCTTGGGTTTTATTTTAGCCTAATAAATTTTACATTATAAGCCCATACTTGTTAAAGTGCCCATAGCCTAAATATCCTTGTCCTCAAAACAAAAACAAAAAACAGGCTTTTTTTGCTTTTTTTTTCTAGGCACAAAGAGATTCTTGGTGGAGGACAGCAAGCATAATTAGACATTGGGGATGAGGTCATAGAGCCACAGTGTAAAGTGTTCAGCACCAGTGCCTTATTTAGGATTTCCCTCTCCCTTCTCTTCTCATGCCACAAGTCATTTGTATCTGTTCCTATGACTCGAAGCACCATTAGTGGCAACAAGATTGTCTGTGGGACTGGGCTAGGAATGATCACAAACCCTTAGTCATACTTGGCTGATATGTTTCTCTCCAGGACCACAGCAGGGACCCCAAGGCACCTGCAGCGGTGGGAGGGCGATGAGCCACTGGGATGGATGAGGAAAGGAGAGGCAGGGAGGGACTTGTGAAACTGGCATGGCACTGTAAAGACCAAGCATCATATTAGTACCTCATCAGATTTATTTCAACTTACAGATGAACTGAAAGAACAATTCTATTGCTATTGAACACAGCAAAAAGGACTGCAAAAGGAAAGGCTCTACTGCTGTGGAGAACTCCTGGAAGCACAAGAGGTTGTGAGTGGCAGCAAGCAGCAAACTGGAGCCACACTTCCAGTGTCCTGCAGTAATAAACAAATGAATAAATCACTGCTGTGAATCTGGACTGTCTATACATTTCTAAAGTATTTTTTGTCTGCTTTGAGCTTATATTGCAGTGGAGTGAGTGCTTATAAAAGGCTCATGGCAAGGCAAAAAAAAATGAAAACTCGCTTCTCAAATGGTAACCAAGAAGAAAGGTCATAAATTTAGAAAGATCAGAACAGTAGAAGTAATCAAAATTAAGGTTTTGTTTTGCAAGTCTACTAATCCTAATAGGGTTAGAGGTAAATATTGATCATGCAAGCAAGCTGTGCAGAAAATCAGGCTCTCATCAAGGATGATAAATTTACCTAACCTAAAAATAGAGTTAAATAAAAAAGGGAAACTTTAGACTTGATAGCCAGGGAAGAGCCTGTTGTCAGATTTTTTTTCTACACTGAAATAATATCCAAGGGAAATGGCAGAAATAATTTGAAACACTAAAAAAAATTATATATTAGACTGGCAAATGCATTAGAAAAGGTACTAGAGAAAAGTACCCTGCAATGCCTAGGAGTACTCTAGGTGACCTTTAGTAACAGAACTTCTCCATTACTGTTTCGCTTCTCCCTTTCTGAGTCCGTATCTATGAGCCCATGGATATTTTGCTTTGACCCTCAAATGAGATTGCAGGATACATACCAACTGTTGGAGAATAGGTATTGCTAATGGAGGCTGATCTCCAATGTCCTTTTGTCATTATACATGGAAGAAAAAGGAACCAAATTAATTGTTTCATTTCATTTTTATTCAGTATACTTTAATACATTTTCATGTTTTGAATTCCAATTTCTTCCAATTCACTTTGTATCCAGTGTTGGAAAAGCCATTTCTTGTATTCCTTAATATTCTTGAAGGATTTAAGGAAATTACAGATTTTAACAGCTTTACTTCAAAAATCTACGTAAGAGCTCCAATGACCATCATAAGCTGCACGGTCACACTGGACAAATTGTCTGAGAGTTTAGAGAATTTACTTTTATTAACATCTGGAATATAAAGTAGATAAAACTCATTTGAGAGTTTGACATGTTCCATTCATTGGTAAATCTATTATACTGTATAAAACCACGTTAACCTCTTCCCAGTTACGACAAAAGTTTCCATTAAGAGAGGTTTAAAGAACCTCTGTTTTTTCCAATATTTAGATGAACTCCAGAGTTTGAAAAGCTTCAGGATTAAACTGTGCAGTCAGTAGTCTCAGTGAATCTCATATTGAAGTCAGTTACATCTGTTAGATGCATATATAGAGGAAAAAAAGGGGTTTTTTTCTGAAGTCTTTAACCACATATTTATTAAAGGAAGTTAGCTGAGTGCCACTGGTACATGTGGCAGGTAGCAAGCAGGTGAGAACTCTGCACATCCATTGTATCTTATTCCTGTCTCTTCTGAGTCCCCACAAGGCTAAGTTTTGTGTTGGGAATAACCCCAAAGGTATAGAGCAGATGCATGCACACAGTCATGTATCTATTGAATTGGCTATTATAAGGGGCCCGATTTTAGGCCCACGGTGGGTGTTCATGCCAGCTTTCTGCCAGCTGGGGGAGAGGACACACAGTACATGCTCTGGCCTAAGACCTGTATACACAGTGCTAATCTAATAAAAAATCTTTGACCTATTTGAACCAGCAAGGTGTCTGCATGCTACATGGCAATGGCCTTTTCAATCTGTAATTAAATGGCCCCAAACTGTTTATATCATATCATCAAACCACAGCCTGCACTCTGGCAGGCTTCAGCTTTGCCTTCATGCCCTCGGGCAGGTAGCTGGAGGCAGAACCATCTGACATGCCTGGAGAGAGGGCTCACTGCCCCAGCCATGATGGCAGCCTAAGGAGGCACTAGTGAATGCCAGGGACATGGAAATAAAAGTGCAGGATGAATGGGATACATTCCCCTGGACAACAAGGCAAATATAAGCACTCTGTATGACTTGGCTGCATGTGATCCCTGTGGTAGCTGCCTTCCTCTGCTGCCTTTGAAATACTGCTCTCACTACCCATCGTGGCGCCTGGGCTCAGGAAGTCTTTGAACCTCGGACTATAGGAAACCACAAGAATACTCCCAAGAGGTATCACAGCAGCATCTCCTACTTTTTCCCTGGCACCTACTATTGACTTAGCTTAGAGCACAGATACCCATCTAGAGAGATTTTAGTCCCGCTCACTTCAGCTGTGCCTATGTTTTGAAGCCTAGAGAGGTGTTTCAGCAAGGCCAGTAGGCTCAGCCTGTCCTGGCTCTGAGCACAGCTACAGTCTTTCTCCTGCTGCAAGCACTTGTTTTCCCCAAAAGCCCTTTAATTACAGATTTTTAGCATGAGGTTCTGACTTTCCTTAGTGACACGGAAATAACGGAGCCATGCAGGACGACCTCTCTTTATTCATTCTGAGATTATTTGCCTGTACGTGTATTACAAAATGACTACAAGCTGCCCCATGCAAAACACTGATTTTGCAGAATCTGCCCTTTAACTTGCACCTGCAATTTTTTTGGGCACATAGCTTTTTTGCCTATTACTCAAGTCACACTAGGATTTATGCTGGCATTTTCTGAAAGTATTGCTACAGGGAGAAGGCACCATCAGCAGAAGATCAGCCATGTCCAGATGGCTTTGGGGGTGGGAAACTCCATTCAGACAGTGGTCTTGATAGGAAAGCTGCTAAGTTGTGTGATATCTATTGTAGACATGGATCCTTCAGCTTGTACTTGTGATTAGATCAGGAAGTAATCCTCATTTCAGTCAGACAAAGGTGAAACGTCAGTCACAGAGCAGTTGACAGTAGCTCAGCTACAGTCACCAGGTGCCAGTGCGCAGAGCACATGAAACTTCAGAAAGTTCATTATAAGAAGTGCTAGAGGTGGTGATGTGATTGTGGCATTGCCTTTACTATGAGTATTTGCTACAAAGGGGAACAGATTTCTTTGAGGTTTCTGAAGTTGCACAGGCTGCAATGGTGACTACATTCTAAGAAATCTCAGTGAGAGCTTCTGAGTCTCTGTCGACTGCCCTGAGTCCCTGGGCACTGGAGCTATTGCCCCAAGGGTGTTTTTCCATGCAGAGAGTGACAGGGAGCCAGAGGTACTTCCAGTGCACTGAGCATTTGGCAGTTGCTCAGTGTGTGAAAAAGCAGTCAAAGGCTGCCAGCTGCAGTAGGGAGTGTGGGTTTGTAAGAAATATGATGAGCTTTCCTTCACTACAGAAGCTATGGAAGAATCTTTGTCTATGGGGAGATGAATGTCAAACCAGTAGGACTACAAACAAGTGAGGGTGAAACTGCAGCACCAAGCCAGCCAGCACGTTACAGTACTCCTGGCAGTACAGTCACTGGTCCCTGAGAGGCAGCAGGGGTCAGAGGCTGAGCTGTGAAGAACAGCAATGGCCTCAGAATAAACTTTTCCTAAAAAAAAAAAAATCTAATGCACAATTTTGTGATCCACAAACTAGCAAAGGTTTATGGATTTAAGAGACTAAAATGCTCACTCAAAGGGACATCTAATCAGTGCTTTATTTAAGACTTTCTGTCCGGGAGAGTTTACTGAGTCTCAGTACTATGTGTGACACTTCATTTCTTCACAAATTGCCCATGCATCAGCGAACTTTGGGATGTTTTACAACACTGCTGCTGAGCAGTCACATCATGCACAGAGATATATCATCACAGCCCTTGGTGGTGAAGTCCATGGGATTGTTTTCTGATGTCTGCTAATTTTGCATGCCAGCAGGACTACAATGGTTTATGGGCACTGTTTCAACAGCTTGATATTTCTCCAAGCCTATCCCTGTTCCTAAGAAACACTACTAACAAATAAATGGGTCATGGACAAGAACTCTGGGCAATCAGCTAGTCAAGTCTTCAGGACAAACTGCTTTTGGCCACCCTGCACCTCGGGGAGCAGCTGGGGCTGTTGCTCCATCAGGCTGAGGAGCTTCAGCCAAGTGGAGCAATCCAGGCAGAGCAGTGGCCCCTTCCCCAAGTGTCCAGTCCCAGCTGGCCCTGTGCTGGTGGTCCTCAGCCCCTGCAGCCAAACCAAGGGGCCTGGCAAGTGCTGTGGCTTGTGTATTGTTCCACACTTATGAAGAATCCTTGCTTGCAGCCTGAAGGTGTGACTGTATCACAGTACACTGAGTGGTTCTTTGTGATGGTTTTAGGTTTGCTACAACTGTTGTTGTTTGTTGCCCAACAATAATGACAGGAAAAGCAGAGAGCAGGTAGAATTTGCTCTGAATGACAGTGGGACCCACACGCAGCCACCAGAAAGCCAAATAATATTAATGTCTGATTTCCACAGAATCCTACTGTCACGCAACCTGTTAGCACCTCCAGTAATTGCTTGTGGAAAGAAAACTGAGCAAAGCAAACCAGCCACCAGTAATACACGAACTGGCTTCTGCATGGGGAAAAAAGTTGCATAAAGGTAACAGAGAGTGGTCCAGCTTGGGAATGCCACACACTGAAATCCAGCTGCACTTTCAGGTACATCCTTCGTGTGCTGTGGCAGGGTGGACAGCGTGCAGGGCTGGCAGGAGCAAGGACAGAGGTACAGTGGTGCTCGGAGCTGGGCACGCCCGGCAGTGGCACTTCATTAACTGTGTTAGTCATCACTGAGGAATCACCTATCAGGGAATCACCTAGGCTGGAAAACACCTCTAAGACCATCGAGTCCGTTAGCGCTGCCAGTTCACCGCTAAACCATGACCTCAGGTGCCACATCTACACATCTTTTAATTAGTGCCAGGCACGGTGACTTCACCACTGCCCTGGGCAGACTGGTCCAACGCCTGACCACCCTTTCAGTGAAGAATTTTTTCCTAATAGCAAATCTAGACCTCCTCTGGAATACTCCACACGCTAAGACTTATCTTCTGGATTTGGTGCTGCATTTCCTTCTTCCTGGTATGTATTAGTTAGTCCCTTTCACAAAACAGACTCCCTGATCCACACAGCCCCGAAAGAGCAGCGCCAGCGTTTGCTCTTTCCCGAGGGAACAGCAAACACATCTCAGGCTGCCAAGAGGCAGCGGCTCCTCCCCAGGGACGCACCAACGAGGAGCGGGGCTAAAATTAGCGCTCGACGAACACCTGGCACTTCCTGGTTTTAACAAAACCTCGGGAAATCGACTGTGTGCAGGGAGGATTCCTGGCTCGGACGAGCAGCGAGCGCCCCTCGCCCCGGGCGGCTCCGGCCCCCGCGGTGCC